>NW_005197505.1:0-1644 GCF_000372725.1 Emiliania huxleyi CCMP1516 | reverse complement strand
CCTTCTTAAGCGCCTGAGCTCCTCCCAAGGCTGAGCTCCTCCCGCAGCATCTCTGCAGAATGTCCCTTGTAACGTGAGTCGTGAGAGAGTTGTGTTCCCACGCCTTTCAGTCTTTAGGTCGATTTATGTTCTTCCCCCCTCCTGGGTTCGGACTTTTGGCGGGGTATGGTCTCGAGGTGGGTTGCGCGACCGTACCATACCATACCCCGCAAAAAGTCCGAACCCAGGAGGCGGGAAGAACATAAATCGACCTAAAGACTGAAAGGCGTAAGAACACAACTCTCTCACGACTCACGTTACAAGGGACATTCTGCAGAGATGCTGCGGGAGGAGCTCAGCCTTGGGAGGAGCTCAGGCGCTTAAGAAGGCGCCAAGGAAGGGGGGGGGGGCACAAAGGGGCCACTCTCTCCTTTGTGCCCCCCCCTTTGTGGCGGAGAGGTGCCGCCGCGGTGCCAACCGGTGCCCACCTGGTGCACCCGCCTTGGTGCTTGGAAGCCCGGGCCAGCAGCCGCCAGCGCTGTCGCCACGCTGCTGGCCACTCCCCGCGCGCACGCTGCTCTCGCCATCTACCACCGCTCTCTGCGCATGCATTGTTTCCGTGCCGCGGATAAGAAACGCTCACGGAAAGGCGAAAAAGAAACAATTCGTCGTTCGGCCACTGAAGTCCAGCCATGCACAGACACAAAGCCCATTCCCCTTCCCCCGCAAGACATCAAGGACGAGGACACGACACAGGACGCACCTCTAGTGAGGCCCGCATAGTAATGTGGGTGACTCCTGCCGCCGCCCCTGCCACCCCTGTGTCAGTGTGCCTGTGGTAGTGAGAGACTGCCAGCGGGAAGCTGGAGGCAGGTCACTAGACTGAGATGAGACCGCCAGTGGAGTTGGGATTCCACCGTGCACCGCGCTGCGAGCCTGTCGTGTCCCTTGTCAGGAGCAGGAGAGCCCCACCTGTCCCCCTGATCGTCCTTCCAAAATCCTGCTCGTGCAGGTGGGGACCCTGTCCTCCTCCCCCATCCCTCGTCTGGGTTTGTCTGTTTTCCTTCTTTCTTTCTTTTTCCAGCCATACCCTCCCGGCCGGCAAATTCTCGCCACATGGCCGACTCCCCGCTTATCGGCATCTATCCGACGATGGTCCCCGACTATTATGTCGCCTACGAGAAGTGGGTGGCGCAGGCGGGCGGGCGCACCGTGGTCCTGCCTCGCTTCTTTGCGCACGAGCCGCAGGCACTGGAGCGCCTGTTTGCCTCGCTCAACGGCCTCCTGATCCCGGGAGGCGGCGACTTTGTCGGCAACGGTTCGGTCGACGCGATGGTTGCGCGCGCCACGCGCGCCAACCGCGAGGGCGACTACTTTCCGATCTGGGGTACCTGTCTCGGCTTCGAGTACCTGGTCGACATACTCGGAGGGCCGGGCGCGCTTGTGCCGCGCGCGCCGGGCGACCCGATCGTGCCCGGCTTCGACTCCGAGCTGCTGCCGCGAGCCCTCAACCTGACGGCCGCGGTGCGCGGCTCTCGCATGCTCGGAGGCGCCAGCGACGCGCTGTTGCGCTGGGCCGCGAGGGAGAATGTCACGTACAACATGCACCATCGCGGCGTCGAGCCGGCGTCCTTTGCCTCCAACCCGCGCCTCGACTCGTCCATG
>NW_005197506.1:579782-644737 GCF_000372725.1 Emiliania huxleyi CCMP1516 | reverse complement strand
CACCTCCACCACCAGCTTGGCCGCCGCCATCCCCTTCTTCTGCGACCCCTTGAGCGTGCCGAGCTCCCACCGGCCGGAGACGGAGCACCACAGCGTCGTGCCTGCGCCGCCCAGCTCCATGCCAAACTCCTCGTCGCCCATCTCGGGCACGAGGCGCTCGACGAGCTCGGGCGGGTCGTCCTTCATCTCGAGCGGCAGCTTGGGGCGGTAGTCCTTCCCCTCGAGCAGCAGCCGGTTGATCTCGTTGTTCCGGTTGATCATCTCGGTGAGCTTCAGGTTGAAGGCGGGCAGGTTAACGTCCCACCTGCCGCGGCGCGCACGAGGGAGGCTGGAGAGGGGAGGGGCTGGAGAGGGGAGAGGCTGGGAGGGGAGGGGCTGGAGAGGGGCCGCGGACGGGGCGGGCGGCGGGGCGGGCGGAGGTCCCAGCTGCGGGCGGCAGGTTTACTGGTGGGAGCCGCTCGCCGAGGGGGGAGGAGAGGGGGGAGGGGCACCGCGGGGGGGAGAGAGGCGGGAGAAGGGCGGAGGCCCGGGGAGGGTAGGAGGAGGGAGGGGGAGGGGGAGGGAGGGAGGGGATAGAGGGGTGGGAGGGGCGAGGCGGGTGCAGCCCGCACGTCAGCGTGAGGAGGGTGACGTTCGTGTAGAACATCTGCACGTAGGCGTGCGCCACAGACGAGTCGACCCGGTGCGACGCCAGCGAGACGGACTTGAGGCCGACGTTGGTGGAGAGGGCCTGGCGTCGCGAGGGCGCGGGCCGCGGGCGTCGGCGACGGAGGGCCGGCAGAGAGGCGGCGCCGACACAGAGGCGGAGAGGCGATGACGGTGGAGGCGGTGGTGAAGGCAGCGGTTGCGGCGCTGTGCGGCAGTGGCGGCGGAGGGGGAGAGAGGGGAAGTAGGGGAGAGTGCGGCCTTTGCGATGTCCATGAGGCCTTGCCGCCCGAGCTTGTTGTACGACAGGTTCAGCTCGAACCTGCAGCGGGGCGTCGGAGGAGGACAGGGCCGGCTGAGAGCCCGAGCAGTGGCGGCAGCAGCGGCAGCACCGGCGGCAGCAGCAGCGCCAGTACTAGTGGCGGCGGATAGAGAGCCGGCTGACGCCGAGCGTTGCTGTTGGACGTCTCCGTGGGTGGAGGCGTGAGGCAGCTAACTGCGATGCGGCGGCGAATCGCGAGTGCCGGCTGCGTGGCGGCGTCTCCCCATCTAGCAGCGGACAGTGTGGCGTTGTCTGCGAGCGCCGCCGACAGCTGCTTCGCAGAGACGTCGCCGATGGAGCAGTTGGAGAGGTCGAGCGCTGTGAGCCGTGTGTTGCGGCTCAGCGCATCGGCGAGCGACGCGCTCAGCTTGACAGACTTCTCACGGAAGACGGATGAGCCGGACAAGTCTATCGATTGCGTCCGCCGGTCGTTCTCCTCGACCTTTTTGATCACCTCGAGCACCGTCTTCTCCTTGGCATGCTGAAGGCTCATGCCTCAGCCAGTCTGCCGACGCCTCTGCCCGCGATCGCTCCGGCGAGGTGCGCAAAGGCCGCAAGGGTGCTTGAGCGCGCGACGGCGAGGGCGGCTCGGGGCTCAAATGGGTGCTTAGATTTTCTTTTTCTGCCTGTTCCGTGCCGAGAGGAGTTTTCTTTTAACATTCTTTTTCTTGTAGGTTAGGAGAATTTCGCAAACACGCAGGAACCAGGAGTTTCCGCTATATAGAGAGACCAACAACGTTACTTGGGAGGCGGTGGCGGTCCTATCCGGCTCCGCGCGCGAACCACACAGACGGGCAACCATTGGGCAGCAGGAGGCCGGGCAGTGGAGTGAACCTGCTAGCCGTCCTTGCGCTCGAGCGGCGAGGCCCACCACGACGGCGTGAGGAATAGCTGATGCGCACCGAGCCGCGCGCCTGCGGCCGAGGCGGCAGGCGGGGGCCGGGGTGAGGGCCGCACTGGTGTCGTGCTGTGCACGGGGTGGCGCGCGCGGCGAGTTAACGTCCTCCGACAAGTGTAAAGCATCCCCACGAAGCGTGTGCGACCACGCGTTAGTTGCCAGTAGTCATAGAGGTTACGGCGTCGTCATTGGCGGGATCCCGCCGAGCGCGAGGATGGGGCGAATCCGCGTGGATTTGTATGTGCGGCGCTGCCAGGCGCGCCTTGTCATGGTGGCACACCGGTCGACTTGTTGTGCTTCCGCAGCCGCCGCCTCCGCCTCCTGCGCCGCTCTCACCTCCGCCTCTGCCGCAGCCGCCTCCGCCGTCGCCGCATGCTCCTTGAGGGCGCGCACACACGCGGCGTGGCCCATCTCCCTGGCCAGCTGCAGCGCGGTCATGTCGTCCGCGCGCCGTCGTATCTGCTCCCACCCGTAGCAGGCGGAGCACGATAGCGGGGTGGCTGGAGATGGCGGCGTACATCAGCGCTGTTGCGCCATCGTTGTCCGGCTTGTTGATCTCCTCACGCTGAAGCAGCGACGCGACCACTCCCAGCCTTTGGTGGCGGTGCCCATCAGTGTCAGGCGACTTCTCTTCTGCAGGTTGGCATCTGGGCCATGGCTGCACAGCAAGTCGTGTCAGGGCGACGCGCAACCTTGATGTGAGAAACAAGCGTGCGAATGTGGGGAAGCCCAAAGCGCAGACCAACCCTCGGAGAACCGTGTTTACTTTAAGGCCCTTTCCCTGCGAACGCGCACCCCCGGGGCTAGGGCTCTCTAGCCCGTAACCCGATGCCAATCATCCGGCCCGCTGGGTGCGCTTCTTAGCTCCCCGGCCCTGGATGTGCGGTTGATGACTGCACTCCAAGTGCTCCAATTTGCACGAGCGTTGGTACTCGAGTACGCCCTCTCTGGTGTGTCCATTGGGGGGGGTCATAACAATCGATAACAAACACGGTCGTACAGGATCGGCTCGCTCCCCCTCTCAGCCCCTCTCTCCCTATAGTCCTCTCGCCATCATCGTCTCACTCACTGGGAGACGTCGGCAATGGTGGCCCGTCTAGGGATTGCTTACAGTGTGAACGCACTCGGAACGCCAGCAAGGATGCGTTTGCTGCTGATGAGGACGCACCCGAGAGAGAGAGCTCTCTATTAGGGAGAGGGAGCTGGGAGGGGGGGAGGGGGGAGAGGGTTAGAGTCAGTGTACAGTGAGAGGGGTTCTCGAGGTTCTCGAGGTTCTAGAGTTTCATATCCTGATAAACTTTGGCCGCTTTGGGTATCCGGATAGGAGGGACAGAGTCAGAGAGAGAGGAAGGCGGAGAGTCTTAGCGACCGAGAGCGTGCGGCGCACACGACGACCCGCACATGCATGTCTCGTCGGCGGGAACGGGGAGTTGTATTACGCTCCGATCGATCAAGCAAAACCGGCAGATCACCCAGATCTCACGCGCCAAACAGACGGTGCGGTCGTAGGTGCGCCAAGGCGCGCATACACGGGGTGCTCAGAAGCAAAAATCTGGCAGATACGGGCAAATCTTCGCGTATGTTTCGTCCGCCTGCATGTCGCAGGGTGCCATCGGCGGAATCGCTTCCCAGAACTCGGTGAACTTTTTCCAGCCCTCATCCGCCTGCATTTTCGAAGGCGAGAGGCCAATCTTGGATGGGTCGAGCTTCTCGCCAGCCTCACCTTGCAGGCCGAGCGCGCGGGCGCCCGACAGGGCCACCATGAGCACGACCGCCGCCGCCACGGCCACGAACAAGAGCTTTGACCACTTGCGGGGGGCGGACACGTGGGTGATCATAGCTGCGGCACAGGGTCGCGTGGTGTCGCTGCGTCGCTGGCGCAAACTTCAGTTTGCCACACTACTTTTACTCGCAACTTGTTTCGATGCACGACTTTACGGCCGACGATCCTATGAACAAGACGAATGCGTTTTCGCAAATCTCTTATCACTGTGTGTGACTGGTCGCCCCAGACCGACACAGGTGGCGAGTGTCGATCTCGAGCTTCCATGTTCCAAGGTTAGAGGTAAACGCTTCTCCACACACACTCACACACAAGGTGGTGCTGGTGGCTGGTGGGGCCGCAGGGGGGGGGCGACCCTAGCGTCTCACGTCTAGAGACGCTTCTGCCTTCTCGGGCTCTTCTCGTACACGGCTGGTCTTCCGACTGGCCGTGTGAACTCACTTCTGTCTTCTCTATCTATCTCGCCGGGGGAGATTTCGATAGAATCACACACCGATGAGCGATGTATATGCGCGCAAACACGCACAACCACAAGCGCAATCAATCCTGCACGGATCTATTGCGGTACGGAATCTCTATGTCTCCTGTGTTTCTCCTCAAAAGCACACGCTGTCTCTCGATTGATGCAGGACAAGAGTTACCGCATACCGGATACCTGAGATACGGGTCCTATTCACACTTCTATTCACCTCTCCCACGAACGTCTTCGCGGTACGTCTCTGGCTAGATCTCGCATGGCCAAGCCCGGTCGCTCACGCTACCTCCGGGCCTGCACCTCCTCCGGCGACGCCCCGACGGCGGCCTCGAAGGCCTGGCTGTCGACGGCGCCCTCACAGATCACCGCAGCGACCACGGAGTCCGGGCCGAGCCCAAGGCTTTGCTGCAGCCCCGGCTGCGCGGCGGCGGCGAGGAGGGCGCCGATCCCGGCAACCGCCGAGTGCCCCGCCACCACGGCCGGCGAGTCGTCGGCGAGGAGCCTCATCGCGGGCTCGACGACAGCATCCGGCACCGCGACAAAGTCGTCGACGCCGGTCGCGAGGACTCTCCACGCCACTTCCGCCACCTCGGTGCAGTCCAGCCCGGTCTGTACCGTGCCAGCGTCGCTGTGAGGGGAGGCGGTCAGTGCACCCGCCTCCGCGGAGCACTGCAGGCAGTTGGCTTCGGTCGGCTCCACCGCGATGAAGCGAGGCCGCTCGGAGCCGAGTCGCTCCCACAGGTGCGCGCACATGCCCGCCGCGAAGCCGCCGACACCGGCGTTGATCAAGACGTGCGTCGGCATCGACGGCGAAGGCTCGGACCGCAGCTGCTCGAGCATCTCTTCGGCGACCACCGTGTAGCCTTGGTATATGCGCGCTGGCACCGCCTCGTAACCTGGCCAAGACGTGTCCTGAACAACCTCCCAGCCGTGCTCCGCCGCGTCGGCAGCGCAGGCGCGGACGGAGGCGGCGTAGTCGCCCTCCACGCGCACCGTCTCGGCGCCGTACCGTCGAATCGTCGACTCCGCCCCGGCGCTGACTCCGCCGTGGAGGTACACCAGCGAGCGGCACCCGGCCTGCTGCGCGCCCCACGCAACTCCGATCCCGTGGTTGCCTGCAGACGCCGTCGCAATGACTGGCTTCGCCTCACCCTTCGCCGCCGCGGCCAGGGCGAGGTCCTATGGGCACGGCGACGATCGAGATCAGGAGGAGACTGGGTTGAGCCAGTCTCTCCACTACAGCCTGCGCAGTCCTCGACGACGAGGCCTCCACCGAGCGGCTTGAAGCTGCCGAGGCCGAAACGCTGGCCCTCGTCCTTGACGTACACGCGGCCGACTCCCACGCGGGCCGCCATTGCTGGAAGAGACAGCAGCGGGGTCGGGGCGTAGGCTGGCCATGCCTTGACGCGGCGGAACACCTCTGCGTGTCGCTCGAGTGAGATGGTGCTGGGTTGATACGTGGCAGCGGGCCCGGCCCGTGCCGAGTTGCGGAGATGCGTCACGGGCCATGATGAGGCACCGATAGGTGCGCGGCCGAGCTGCATTGGGGACCCGGCCGAGGAAGGCGGACGCGTCGACAGCGAGTGACTGTGGACAGAGGACACAGACACTGGCCCAACCCAACCAACCTTCAACCTATTCACGTTGGCCGCTTTGTGTATCTCGAGACCTCGAGAGAAGGCCGCCCGCAGGGCCCAAGTCAACTGGCTTTCTTTTGGCGGGCAACTCCGCCGCCAGTCCACAAAAGTGATCGGCGACCACGGGTGGCAGCTCGGCGAGCAGGGTCAGTGGTGCAAGCGCATGAACCTTGAACTTTCTACTCGCGTACCCATGATGATCCGCTCACCTTCTCACCCAGGCAGTCATGGGAAGAAGACGTCGACTCTACTGCGCCGGCTGTGGGCGCCGCCGGCTGCAGCTCGGGTTGCGCGCTCTGCTTCTACAAGGAGCATCGCTTGACTGGCCAGTACCGTTGCCTGATGGGTGACCTGAGACACCGCTGCGTCGCCCCGCCGCCTGGAAATCTCTCTCCGCAGCCGCCACCGCCACCGCCGTCGCCATCTCCACCAGTCCCTACGTCTTCGCCGCCGCCGCCATCGCCGTCGCCGCCGCCGCCATCGCCGTCGCCGCCGCCGCCATCGCCGCCGCCGCCGCTGCCATCGCCGCCGCCGCCGTCGCCGCCGTCGCCGCAGCCGCCTGCTGTGTCCCCTTCTGCGCTCGAGGCTACTGCTGTGGAGACGCTGTCGATCGCTGAGGCCGCTGAGGCCTTCCTTGCCGCGCATTTCACTGGCGCCGTCCCGGGGGCGGTGGACGCGGGCAGCCTGAAAGCTCGCCGTCGCGCCTCCCATATGGCTGCCATTGTTGGTGCCGTAATGGGCGGCGCTGCGGCGCTCTTGCTCGTGGTACTCGCGCGGCGGCGATTTGGACGGTTGGCCCTCTGCAGTCGACGCCGGGCGGGGTGCTTCGGGTCTGCGGACTGCGGCCCGTGGTGGGCAGGGGGGGTAGTACATTTACTACGACTTCTATCGCCGACCGCGCACTCTTCGTACTCCCTTTTGTCTGTAGTAAGTAGTGCTAGCACAGGACCAATTCAACGCGCGTGCCGATGGCGCGGCGCAGCCACGCTGGCCGCCTGCCGGAAGCGGTCCAGGTCGTCTGCAGCCGGCACAAAGAGGCTCGCGCCGGCGAAGGCGAAGCGCACCTGCTCGCACACCGAGCCGCATCAGGCGCTGCAGATTTCGGGTGCTCGACTTGCCCGCGCAGAGTGAGGGGGGCGCACCAGCCGGCCTCGAACCGGCGCCGCCCAAGCTGGGTGGTTTTCAAACCGGTCGTTTGTCACAACCCACGCGCCCGACGACGCCGCCAGCTGGATGGTGAAGAGGTCGTCGTCCGTCCCCGTCGGCGTCCACGCGACGCCCTCGCGTGCGTCGAGCGACTTGCCCCATGCGTCCGCGACGACGGTCTGCCAGTGCGTCTCTGAGAGCGTCACCACCACGCGCGCCTCAACGACAGGCACAGGGCGGGGTGTGAGAGCAGCGCCAGCCGGCCTCGCGGCGGAGAGCGCCGCGCCACTCCTCGCCTCCGGGACGCCCTCACGTGCGAAGAATTCGACGCACGCGCGCAGCGCCGACGGGCGGAAGGAGCCGTCCTGGCGGAACCTGGCGGACGGGTCGAGCGGACGGGATGGGAGTGTGCACTGGTGCTAGAGTGTGCACTGGTGCTAGAGTGTGCACTGGTGCTAGAGTGTGCACTGGTGCTAGAGTGTGCACTGGTGCTAGAGTGTGCACTGGTGCTAGAGTGTGCACTGGTGCTAGAGTGTGCACTGGTGCTAGAGTGTGCACTGGTGCTAGAGTGTGCACTGGTGCTAGAGTGTGCACTGGTGCTAGAGTGTGCACTGGTGCTAGAGTGTTGCATCCACAGGCGAGGCTGTCTCTGCAGCGCACCTCGCCACGTTTGCGCCGTCGACCACGAGCAGCACGCGCGGCGCTGCGCCGCCGCTGCGGCCGGCGGCCGAGCCTGCGAGCGACGCCTGCATCGCCGGCAGCGAGGTCAGCGCCAGGCGAGGCCCGCTCCCCGCCCCCCTCCTCGCCGCTCCGCCGCCGCCGCCGCCCCCCTCGCCCGGCGGAGCGTGCCGCCCGACGACGGTGCCGTCTACGCCGCGGGAGGAGAGGGAGGCGGCGGGAGAGGAGGCGACCGAAGACGCGGCGGAGGAGGCGGGAGGTGCCGCTGCGTGCCGCGCCGGCGGCCGCGCTGCCCCCGCCGACGCAGACCTCTGCGCTGCGCTGCGCTCACTAACCGCCTGGGCAAAACTGCGATCGCAGGGCGGCGGCGGCGGCGGCGGCGGCGGCATCAGTGGCGGCGGTGGCGGCTGTGGTGGCGGCTGCGGCCGCAGCGGCGTCGGCGGCGCGTCGCCCCCAAGCTGCAGGTGCGTCCCCCTCGCCGCCGCGCCGGAGCACGAGACAATCTGCCTCGCTCGCCGGGCCCTCTGCGGCGCCGCCCGCTCCGCCACTGTTGCGGCGCCATGCTTGGAGTACCAGACCCCTCCGCCGTGCTGCTGGTCCAGCTCGACCGCCCCAAGCTCGCGGGCCAGCGCCGCGTCGCTCTACCCGGCAACGGGCCGGCAACAGGCAGTAGTTAGGTGAGGCTGGTCCGAATGCGGGCGCGGGGCGGGTGTCTCGAGCGGGTCGCGTCTGGGGGCGGGCACTCACCTCTCCATCGTCACCGCCGCGGCGGAGGGCCGCCGCCCGCTCCTCTTCCTCGTGCAGCTGCCACGCCAGGGCGACGTCCGCATCGCAATCGATTGCCACGCCAACGCCAACGCCACCGAGCCGCGCAGCGACCAGCTGCAGCCTCCGCTCCTCTCCCTCAAACCGCCTTGCCAGCGCCTCGTCACCAGCCCGTATCCGCTCCGCCAGCGAAGTCTCCGCCTCCTCCGTTTGAAGCCGCTCCGCTAGCGCCGCGTCGTCGCTGCCGCCGCCGGCTCTAGCCTCCTCCTCCTCCCGCTGAAGCTGCCGGGCATACGCTTCGTCCTCTTCCCCCGCGGGAGCCGGCGGGTGGCGGCTCTGCTCTTCCTCCTGGAGGCGAAGAGCAAGCGCCAGGTCGTCGTCGTCCATCCCGGAGCGAGCACAGAGACGAGCCTGCGGCCAACATCGGCAGGCCGTGAAGAATACCCATCGTGCTCTCACAGCACACTGGCAAGGGCGCGGACTGGCGCGGACTGGCACACACACCGGCTCACCAGGCCGTGAAGAAAAATCCGCATTCTCTTCCCACTCCGGTTCCCCTGTGTCCCTGATCGTCCTTCATCAAAATCCTGCTCGTGAAGTGAAGGTGGGGACCCTGTCCTCGCCCCATCCTCGTTTCGGGAGAGAGAGGTTGTTGTCGTTTCGGCGGTACGCTTATTTCTTTCTTTCTTTCGCCTGCTGGCGAGGAGCGTCTGTTCTCTCTCTCTCTTGGGTGGGTGGCGGCTGGCATCAGGACGCGTGGATCGTCCTCGCGGGGGCTTCGCAGGCGGTGGTGTAGTGTGCCCTGGTGACCGAAAGAAAGAAAGAAAGTTCCCTGACACACATTGATCCCTCCTCGATGTCGATGTGGGTTGCTGCCTTGTTTCTTTCTTTCTTTCCACCCTCCCTGGTGTGGCCGAATTTTTTCGCGGTATCCGCGGCGCGATGTACGGGGAGATGCGGGGAGATGCGGGGAGATACGGGGAGATACGGGGAGATACGGGGAGATACGTTTCACATTACTTTTTTCACAAAGACCGCAGGGCGGGGACCTGTTCCTTTTTACCCATCTCCTAGTAGAAAGAAAGAAAGAAAGAAAACAGACAACCCAAGGGTAGAGATGTTCCGTTTTGTCCGGTGTTATTACTTTTTTTCGCCGGCCAAGTCAGCTGTACCCCCTCCGACTCGCTCGCTCAGGGCTCTGACAGGCACTCGCTTCAGGCGACCGGACACACATCTCCACCCGCAGAATGCGACGCCCGCCGCCGCGGCTCGCCCTCCTCCTTCTCGCCTCCGGCTCCTCAGCGACCACCGAGTGGCGGATCGCCGTCCTGCCCGACGGCCGCCCCTTTGCGCCGACCGACTTTGCGCTCGCTCCGTCGCCGCCGCTCGACGCCGCGGCGCTCAAGCAGGGCGAGGCGCTCTTCGCGCTGGAGTACGCGTCGGTGGACGCGGCGACGCGGATCTGGACCGACGGCGGCGGCTCGGCGCAGGGCTGGGGCTTCTTCTCCAAGCTGCAGAAGCGGCCCGGCGACGCGATGTTCACGTTTGGCGCCGTGCTGCGCTGCCTCGCGTCGCGCCACCCCGACTGGGCGGCGGGCGAGCTGGGAGTGGGCGCGTCAGCGATCCGGGCGGTGCAGGTCCTCGACCCGGCGGCGGCGCGGCTGCGCAAGGCGCTCGGCAGCGTCGACCCGTCGCTCGAGCTGTCTGTCCTCGGCACCACGACGGGGCTCACGGGTGAAGACACGCGCCTCCGTGAGGCGGCTCCGAGATCCGCCCTCCGACCTGACGCAGCCCCCTCTCCGCCCTCCCCCCGCTGCCTAGCGCTGCTCGCCATCGAGAAGCTGCTGCCGCCCCGGCCAGAGGGGCCGGGCGTGGTGTATGTGTCGGCCGCGGCGGGCGGGGTCGGGCTGCTGGCGGCGCAGCTCTTCCAGCTGCGCAACGCGACGCGCGTCATCGGCTCGGCTGGGACGGACGAGAAGGCGCGGCGGCCGCGCTGCAGGGCGCCGACCGAGGGAGAGGGAGGAGAGGGAGAGGGGCGGGTCGTCCTGTCGGCAGGTGCGACTGCTGCGGTCCAAGTACGGCATCGAGGCCTTCAACTACCGCCGCCAGGCCGTCGGCGACGCGCTCGCCGCCCTCGCCCCCGAGGGAGTCGACGTCTTCTTCGACGGCGGCCGCCCCTTCCCCCGCGCCGCGCCAGAGCGCGGCTCCACCGACGCCCCTCCCCCGCTCTCTCGCCCCGCCGCCGCCCGCCGCCCGCCGCCCGCCGCCCGCCGCCCGCCGCCCGCCGCCCGCCGCCCGCCGCCCGCCGCCCGCCGCCCGCCGCCCGGGTCACCGCCTCTGCCGCCGCGGCCAGGCGTCGGCGGGCGCACGCTCGACGAGGCGCTGCTACACATGAGCAAGTTCGGCACCGTCCTCAACGTCGGCGCCGTCTCCGAGTTCTCCTCCTCGTCGCGCGGCGGCCTCGCCAACGCGCACGCCATCACCGACCGCGCCCTTCGCATCTCGGGCTTTGGCGTCGCGAACTACGTGCCCGACTTTGCGGACGCGCGCCGCCGGCGAGCCGCACCCGCACCCGCACCCTCGCCCTGCCTCCTCTGCCCCTACCGCCACTCTCTTGCCGGAGCAGGCTCGCCGACCTCGTCCTCGCCGGCAAGCTCACGACCGAGGAGACCGTCTTTGGGTGGGAGGAGTACGGCGCAGCGCACACCGCGCTCCACGCCGGCGGCAGCGTCGGCAAGGTGCTCGTCGCCGGCCCCGTCGCCGCGGCGCCGCGGGGAGGAGGAGGAGGAGGGGACGGGGGCGGAGGAGGGGGCGGAGGGCCGGAGGCCGTGGCGGAGCTGGTGGTGCGGGCAGGCGCTTCGCTCGGGCGCGACACGGCGGCCTTCGCCCACTCCCTCGTGCACGACCACTGGGTCGACTCGGTCTCCGCGCTGCGAGCCCTCTCCGTCTCGGACCTGATCGCGCTCGGCCTGCCGGGCCGGCTCGCATCGCTACTCGCGGAGCGTGCCGAGCAGCATCTCGACAGCGGAGGAGAGCCTCTGGCCACGGCACTGCTTCGCGGCGGCACGCGTGCGCCGCGTCGCCTCGGCCAAATCTCGCACCCCCATGTCGGCTCTAGGTGAACGTGACGCCCAGAGGGACGACTTCGTGGATTGGTCCGGCGCAGCCGCCGCCGCCGCCGCCCGAGCACCCAAAGCCGGTGACGCTCCCTGCGACGGCGGGCGCGGATGCGATTGTCGCGGCGATGCTCAGAGAGGGCTACTGCGTCGTGACGGGTCTCGCGGACGCGGCGAGCTTGAATAGACCACTCCCCTACCCCGCACTCACGACAGAGCCGCCGTAGAGAAGCCCATGCGTCTGGTCCTCAAGGCAACCACCGCCAAGTTGCGAGAGGAGATGGATTCCGCCGGCTACATCTTCTCGGGCACGCGCGGCTCGTGGTCGGGAGAGGACACCAAGCGGAACGCGGCGGTGGTGCTGGGCAAGAGCAAGGCGAGCGCCGCACCGTGCCGAGGCGTGCAGTCGGCCACGGTGAAGGTAGCGGCACGGATGCGTTGGCCTCTCAGGTGGCGCAGCGGCTCGCGACGCACGAGCTGACGATGCAGATCGTCGACAAGGCGCCGTCGCCGCACGCCCAGCGGCAGCTCACCCTCCGTTGACGGTGTCGGTTGTCCTTGTGCCGTCGCTGACGCAGGTGCTCTCGCCGTACGCCAAAAGGTTCAAGCTCGGCGTCGCGACCAGGATCGTCAAGGTACCCGGCAAGTCCGACAAGACGTACCAGGCGCCGAGACAGGCGCGTCCGCGCTCCACGGCCGCCCACAGATCGGGACTTGGCGACGCCTCCCGCGCTGCGCGTTCCACGAACCTTCTCGGAACCCTCCCGGCAGGTGCTGCACCGCGACGACTACCAGTTCGCCGCGTCGGATTGGCCCTACATGGACGGCTTCCGGCCCGAGTTCCTCGTCGGAGTCATGTGGGCCGCCAACGAGTTCACCGCCGCCAACGGCGCCACCAACGTCGTCCCCGGCTCGCGCATGGGGGCCGCCCCTCCTTGAGATGAGACGCTTGTCCACGACGTGTCCACGGCACGGCCCTTTAGGCTCGCACAAGTGGCCACCCTCGCCGACGGATGGCAAGCGGCCGAGCGAAGGCGGCGGTGGCGGCGGCGCCGGGATTGGCAGCATGGGGGGCGGCCTGCCCGAGGGGACTCAGATCGTGCCGGGCGCGATGCCGGAGGGGAGTGCCCTCTTCTACCTCGGCTCGACGCTGCACGGCGCGGGGCAGCACGACGGCAGCGCGCCGCCGCGCGACGGGTTCGTCTTCAGGCAGGCCTTCGGGCTGGCTCAAAATGCGCCATCACGACGTGTCCACGACACGTCCCATAGGCTCATCTTCATCTACTACCTCGGCTGGCTCAACAACCTGATCAATTTCCATTTTGGCGCACCGCCCGCCTCGCAGTCCAGCTTGGGGGAGGGGGGGGGCAGCCCATCACCGCGCTTCGCCCGTGAACAGGCATCCCGAACGAGATCCAAAAGGAGATGCCGCCCGAACTGCAGGACCTGCTTGGGCACGCCTCTGACGGTGCGCCAGCCCCCCCCCCCCCTCCCCCACGCCGCGGCCTCGGTGACCTCGGGGCCGCCCCGCGGCGGGTCTGCCGTTCAGGCACCGACTACGACCACCCCTGGATCAAAGGGCCCCTTTACACGCTGCCATACCAGGGCGGCCCTGGCACTCTCTCCTCGCTCACAAATGCGGACCGCGCGGGCGCGGTCCGGTAGCGCACGATATGCAGTCTCTCGGACCCGGTTCCCTCCTCTGTATTAGACTTGTCACCTGTGGAGTGCGATATGTGGCGTCCGCCCGCGTGTCTCTACGTCAGTCTTGAACCTGTAAAATACGTGTGTGTAAGACTCGCGCCCGGCAGCATTGTGGAATTCACACCTCCGCCGACCAGAGTAGTTAGAACCCGGCGGACATATGCCAGGCGACGCGCCTGGCTAGCAGCAGAGACGAGTCCTCGCGCTGCCTGCTCGTGCTCGAGCTGACAGCTGAGCCACGACGAGCTGGCCGTGATCGCCGACGCCCTCTCTGAGGATACCCATATCACTGAGCCGACGATGCTACGGGTAGCCCCAGGGTGGTGCCCACCCCCATATACCCTCGGGCACTTGCCTGCGCCCTCGTGCGCTAGCCCACGCCCTGCCCCGCACAAGATCTCACTCCATCCCGGCCCGCGGCATACCTCGGCATCCCCCTTGCACGGAATTTCAAAACGCCCAGGTTCCCTGCTCAGATCGGCGAAGCGCCACACAGTGCCACGCAGTGCCGCGTAGTGCGGCGTGCGCGCGGAGCGTGCGCGGGGCGTGCGCGGCGTGCGCGGGGCGTGCGCGGCGTGCGCGGGGCGTGCGCGGCGTGCGCGGGGCGTGCGCGGCGTGCGCGGGGCGTGCGCGGCGTGCGCGGGGCGTGCGCGGCGTGCGCGGGGCGTGCGCGGCGTGCGCGGCCAGGGCGCAGGCAAGTGCCCGAGGGTATTGGGGTGGGCGGCACCCTGGGGCTACCCGTAGCATCGTCCGCTCAGTGATGGGTATCCTGACCCTCTCGAGCCCGCCGTCGTCGCCATGCTCAGCAGCACATGCAAGGGGCTGCGGACGGCGCTGCGGGCGCTGCGCGAACTGCTGAAGGAGGACCATAAAAAGGTGGTGTACGATGCGATCCATGCCCGCAATGCCAATGGCCGTCCGCGTTGGCACATTGGCATGGACTGAAAGGAAGGAAGGAAGGAGATAGATAGATTGATCTAAATGTTGATGAGCCGTGCAACTGTCAAATCGAGTTTTTTTGCTTGACACTTTGTTGTGTGAATGATAAATAACTTTCCGTTCTTTCTTACTTGCCTGTGTTAGTGCCAACTCGCGCCAGTCCGCACCCGAATCCTGAATTCTTCTCTTACGTGCAGCTGTGTCCGTGCTCAAAACGACGCCGTCTCACTCCCCCCTCCCCCTCCCACTCTGCCGCCGCCCCGAGCGATGGCGACTCCTTGGCCCGAAACTTGCGCCGTCGGGGGGAACATTGCCATCTCCATCTGCCCTGATGGAAGCTGCAACCCACTGCGACTCAGCGTTGGCACGGGCTGCAATCGCCGTTGCCCTTGAGACGCCGAATGCTGACCCATCCCACTCGCCTGCGCATAGGAGAGCGGGTGAAGTTTCAGGTGTGTGTTGAGAATGAATCGAAGCGTGGTACCACCGTGTACAGGATCCCTGGTTTTGGTGGACCAGCTCCGTACCAGGCGCTCTCGCTCGGACACATCAAGCCTTCCTCGCTCTTTCACCGCCCCGCTTCTCTCTTTGTCAGGCCACAGACTACGTGAGCACAACCCTGCTTTCGGGGAAGCATATTTTGGTCAAGCTGTCGTGTGTCGATGCTCAGGCCAGGCGAGGGCCCACACTCGTGGCTTTCTCCTTTTCGAACCCATCGTCCACATCCACATCTCTCCCTCTGGCAGATGCGACGCACATGCCAGCATGTGGAAGGATGTGGAAGCGACGGCAGCGGACGGCGTGACCATGACACTACATGATGACGGGTGGCAGAAAGCAGGATCGCCCGAGCTATGGTGACAGGCGTGCGACATTCTCCTCCTCTCTCCCATAGGTGCGCACACCTGCAACCCAACAATCGTGGTCTACCGCAGACGAACAATTACAACGACGTGAACAAGGAGGGCCTCTGCATTGTGATCGCAACTGCGAGCGATTTCTTGCTGACGCCGGCGCAGGGGACGCTGCGGGACGTGAGTGGTGTCTCACACACCATCACCACCCGGGGGGGAAGGAAATGCCTTGGCAACATTTCCGCCACATCGACCTCCTACCCCGCGGACGCAGTGACATACAAGTCGAACATTTCAGACCTGCCCATGCTGAACGAGTTCGATGGGCTCGTCTCCGCCTATGGCGTGAGCGATGGCCCGATTCTGCACACGCCGGGCCGTCTCAGTGGGGCAGCGGGCTCCCAATGCCCCGGGGGAGGAGGCGAGGCCTCGGTGCAAGGCACCCAACTCTTCTTCTTTCAAAGAAGCCCCGTCCCGCCGCCGCCTTCACCACCGCCGTCACCGCCGCCGCCGCTGCTATCGCCGCCGCCGCCGCCGCCGCCGCCGCCGCCGCCGTGGGGGACAGGGGAGGGAGGCTCGACGCGCTTTCGAGAGCGCTTTGTAGAAATGGGCTTGAGCATTCAGCAGGCGCCGTGCACCTCCAGCCGCCCATTTCTCGGCTGCCTGCTAGGCCGCATCTAGGCTCACGGCTGTGATCTTGGCTGTAGGACCCCCATCTCCACCTCGCCCACGGCGGTCGCGCCGACTTTCGCGGCCGCAACGGCCAGCTCTACAACTTCTTCTCGGCACCGGGCTTGTCTGTCAATGTTAAGATCGAGGCGGCCACCTTCAAGCTCAACAACAACAAGCTCACCGTGAACGGATCCTTCATCACGGAGCTGCACCTGGCGGCCCTAGTCGGCGGCGAGAAGCGCAAGTGGTCCAACCTCTCCTTCTGGGGCTCGCAGCTCGACGAGAATAATTGGGGCTGGGAGGTCATCACAGGGTACTGCGGCGGCCGCCGCTTCCGTTTTGGCAAGGGTGGTCACAGGGCGTGCGAAGATCTGAATGTCGCGATGAGCATGGCTTCCGCGACCTTCTCAGCAAAATATTGGACCATCAACGTCAAGGGCGCGCGCACCTATGCGAGCATGGGGCCGCTGCACCGCGTCGACATCGGCTTTGTGCTCCGAGGAGACTACGCGGCTCGCCACCTGCCTCACGGAATCGTCGGGCAGTCCTTCTCATCGGCGCTGCCACGGCACGGAAGAGTGGATGTCTACCCGCCGGAGGGCCACTTCACCACCTCGGCGCAAGCTGAGGGCGCCATCGAGGGTGAGGCGAGCATGTACGAGGTCGGATCGCCCTTCGAGACACGCTTCAAGTTCTCGCGCTTCGACGCTTCGCCGCGGCAGTCGCCGCTATCGGAACTACTCGCGGAGCGGGACCGGGAGGCGGAAGCCTCGGCGGCAGATGGGGTTGGGGCGGCGTGGTGAGATATTACAGATGTGTGCTCTTGATGTGTTGTCAAACGGAGAAAGTAACGCGCCTCTAGCAGCATACGAGTACGACGGTCGACGCGGGCACGGGCCGTGTGCGATGGCACTGGCCTTTCCCGCCGCACCCAAAGAGATTCTGTTACTCTCAAGCGCAACACAAACTAGAGCCGATTCGTAGCTCACATAACGCACATTCGACGTACGCCGGGCGAGTGCGCACGGATTCTTCTTGCGCCGCCGGACCCCACGCTCGCACCGCCGGGCCCGGTGTCCTCGCATTGCCTACAGCAACAATCCTGCCCTCACGCCACAAGTGCGACGCTCTCATTCGGGCGCCGGCGTCATCGCTGTGCCGGGGCTGCTCCGCGCTCTGCTCCGCGCTCTGCTCTGCGCGCGCCTGCTCCGCCTCCGCCTCCACCCCGTATCCCGCCTCTACTGCGGGCGAGGCCGCCGACGCGTCCGCCGCCCCAAGCTTTGCGCCCGCGGCCTCCGCGCCAGCGACGGGCGTGGAAGGCGACTCGGCCTCACCGGCAAAGGGCCTGTTCTGGTGGGAGCGGGCAGAGTAGGGCGTGTACGGCCGATCATCGTCCGAGCGAGACCCGCCGCCGTCCGAGCTCGACGCTCGAGCGAGGAGGGCGCGCACGGCCTGCCGGGGCGGACAGGGAGGGGGGGTGGAGGAAGGGAGGGTGGAGGAGGGTGGGTGACGGGTGAAGGAGTCGCTGCCGCGGCGCGGGCAGGGGGCGTGCAGGCGGCCTCGTCCGACTCGCTCGTCTGCTGCAGCGCGTCGATCACCTGGTGTGACCGGGTTGCGATGAGGCCGGCGGGAGGCATGAGATTGTCTCCACCGCGATTGCGCTCCAGCGTCGCACCTTGCGCAAGCGCACGGCCACTGCGGTGGCAGCGGCGGCGGCGAGCGCGAGGGCGGCGGCGGCGACAGCGGAGGCGGCGTGCCGCAGTGACGCGAGGAGGGCGGGCACGGCCCCGCGGCCCACGCGAGAGAGGAGGCTGCAGCCGGCCGACCACGCAGCAGACGCCAGTCTGCCACGGCCGACGGCGGCGACGAGGAGGCCGAGGACGGCGCTCCAGAAGAGTCGGCGGTCGGACGACTCCGACGCGGCCGTGGCGATCGAGTCGGGCCGATGGCGGCTCACGCGACCGTCGCCCGTGCTATGACCGTGCGGCGGGACCGGCGAGACCGCCGCGCTCGCCCAGCCGGCGCCGGCGCCTCTTCTCCACTCCAATCGTGCTCCTGCCTCCTCCCCTGCGCTGGCCGCCTGCTTGACAATCTCGGCCGCGAGGCGCCCCGGAAGGCCGAGCGCAATCAGGTCGGGGGCCTGCAAGCGGCGTGCCACGGGCGCGTCACAGTCACGGACAAGCCACAGGGAGGTGTGCTCGAAGGTGGCAAATTGAGCCGCCTGTAGCACTCGCAGCGCGGAGACCGAGTCGACCCAGTGGTCGTGCACGAGGGAGTGGGCGAAGGCCGCCGTGTCGCGCCCGAGCGAAGCGCCTGCCCGCACCACCAGCTCCGCCACGGCCTCCGGCCCTCCGCCCCCTCCTCCGCCCCCGTCCCCTCCTCCTCCTCCTCCCCGCGGCGCCGCGGCGACGGGGCCGGCGACGAGCACCTTGCCGACGCTGCCGCCGGCGTGGAGCGCGGTGTGCGCTGCGCCGTACTCCTCCCACCCAAAGACGGTCTCCTCGGTCGTGAGCTTGCCGGCGAGGACGAGGTCGGCGAGCCTGCTCCGGCAAGAGAGTGGCGGTACGGGCAGAGGAGGCAGGGCGAGGGTGCGGGTGCGGGTGCGGCTCGCCGGCGGCGCGCGTCCGCAAAGTCGGGCACGTAGTTCGCGACGCCAAAGCCCGAGATGCGAAGGGCGCGGTCGGTGATGGCGTGCGCGTTGGCGAGGCCGCCGCGCGACGAGGAGGAGAACTCGGAGACGGCGCCGACGTTGAGGACGGTGCCGAACTTGCTCATGTGTAGCAGCGCCTCGTCGAGCGTGCGCCCGCCGACGCCTGGCCGCGGCGGCAGAGGCGGTGACCCGGGCGGCGGGCGGCGGGCGGCGGGCGGCGGGCGGCGGCGGGGCGAGAGAGCGGGGGAGGGGCGTCGGTGGAGCCGCGCTCTGGCGCGGCGCGGGGGAAGGGGCGGCCGCCGTCGAAGAAGACGTCGACTCCCTCGGGGGCGAGGGCGGCGAGCGCGTCGCCGACGGCCTGGCGGCGGTAGTTGAAGGCCTCGACGCCGTACTTGGACCGCAGCAGTCGCACCTGCCGACAGGACGACCCGCCCCTCTCCCTCTCCTCCTCTCCCTCGGTCGGCGCCCTGCAGCGCGGCCGCCGCGCCTTCTCGTCCGTCCCAGCCGAGCCGATGACGCGCGTCGCGTTGCGCAGCTGGAAGAGCTGCGCCGCCAGCAGCCCGACCCCGCCCGCCGCGGCCGACACATACACCACGCCCGGCCCCTCTGGCCGGGGCGGCAGCAGCTTCTCGATGGCGAGCAGCGCTGGGCAGCGGGGGAGGGCGGAGAGGGGGCTGCGTCAGGTCGGAGGGCGGATCTCGGAGCCGCCTCACGGAGGCGCGTGTCTTCACCCGTGAGCCCCGTCGTGGTGCCGAGGACAGACAGCTCGAGCGACGGGTCGACGCTGCCGAGCGCCTTGCGCAGCCGCGCCGCCGCCGGGTCGAGGACCTGCACCGCCCGGATCGCCGACGCGCCCACTCCCAGCTCGCCCGCCGCCCAGTCGGGGTGGCGCGACGCGAGGCAGCGCAGCACGGCGCCAAACGTGAACATCGCGTCGCCGGGCCGCTTCTGCAGCTTGGAGAAGAAGCCCCAGCCCTGCGCCGAGCCGCCGCCGTCGGTCCAGATCCGCGTCGCCGCGTCCACCGACGCGTACTCCAGCGCGAAGAGCGCCTCGCCCTGCTTGAGCGCCGCGGCGTCGAGCGGCGGCGACGGAGCGAGCGCAAAGTCGGTCGGCGCAAAGGGGCGGCCGTCGGGCAGGACGGCGATCCGCCACTCGGTGGTCGCGGAGGAGCCGGAGGCGAGAAGGAGGAGGGCGAGCCGCGGCGGCGGGCCTCGCATTCTGCGGGTGGAGATGTGTGTCCGGTCGCCTGAAGCGAGTGCCTGTCAGAGCCCTGAGCGAGCGAGTCGGAGGGGGTACAGCTGACTTGGCCGGCGAAAAAAAGTAATAACACCGGACAAAACGGAACATCTCTACCCTTGGGTTGTCTGTTTTCTTTCTTTCTTTCTTTCTACTAGGAGATGGGTAAAAAGGAACAGGTCCCCGCCCTGCGGTCTTTGTGAAAAAAGTAATGTGAAACGTATCTCCCCGTATCTCCCCGTATCTCCCCGTATCTCCCCGCATCTCCCCGTATCTCCCCGTACCGCGGATACCGCGAAAAATTTCGGCCAGACCAGGGAGGGTGGAAAGAAAGAAAGAAAGAAGACAGACGCCCCAAGGGAGGGTCGGAGGGAGGGTGGGAGGGATCAATGTGTGTCAGGGAACTTTCTTTCTTTCTCCCAGGGCACACTACACCACCGCCTGCGAAGCCCCCGCGAGGACGATCCACGCGTCCTGATGCCAGCCACGCTTCCTCGCCAGCAGGCGAGCGGCGCGTTGGGACTCCACGCTCGCATCCCGCTCCGGGCCGTGATCCCGCGTGTTGCAGCGACGCAGCAGGTCGGCTGCGATTGCCCGTACCACATCGCCCCGCACGCCGCCCCCTCCTCCTCCCCCACCCTCGCCGCCGTTGCCGCCCACCGCTTCCACCACAACCGCTCTCGCGCCAGCCGAGGAGATACGCCGGCTGATGGGGGGCGCGGCGCGTGTGGCTGCAAGGCAGAGCCTATCGAGCAGCTCGCCGGTCTTGGGCGCACCCACCTGTTTAGAGGCCCAGATCATGAAAAGAGTCCTCACGCTGTGATCAGAAATATGCCTCAGACGCACCATTCGGGCGATGCTGCGCGGCGGCGGGGCGGGCCGAGTCGGCTGCAGCGCAGGTGCGGCGGCGCTCGCCCGGCAGCGGCCGGGAGCCTTTCGGCAGTCGCGCAGCGGCTCTGCAGAGTCGACGTGATGCCTGAGCCGCAGCTAGGTGTGAGGGGGTGCTCTGGAGTCTGATGGGGATGGTATCGGGCAGGGCGCCAAACGCAGTGCCCTTGCCTGAGCCCGGTTCGGTCACCATGCTTCTGACGCGAGACGGAGCTGGCGTCGACCGACAGCATCTCGTAGCCATATGAGCGCAGGAACTCGGCGAGCCTGCCGAGGCACTGGCGAGATAAGGAGATGTGTAGGTGCTGTGTGCGGCGTCGAAGGGCGGTGGGGAGGCGGGCGCACCGGAGGAAGCGGAGGCTGGTCAGGTGGGTGGACTCGAAGACGACGCGGGCAGGGCGCACGAGGGCAAAAGGGAACTGGTATAAGGCCGCGTCGTCGTGTCCCTCCGCATCGACCGCCTCACATGCCACGCGATTGTTCTGAGCATGACTCGCTCGAACGCACCCATGCCCCCTCTCATTGATCTCCCGGCTAGCCCTCACCAAAAGCGAGAGCGCCGCAGCGCCACCTCTCTGCGCGTGCCGCAGCTGCGGCACCAACTCGGTCTCGGCGCAGTAGCATCGCACCGGAAATGTCACTAGGTTATTGGCGATCACCTGCAAGGCGTGACACGATAGAGTGAGAGAACTAGGAGATCCACGCATGTCCCCTTCGCCCTCATCCAACCGCCTGGCGCATGCAGTTGTTTGGCAGCGGCCGGCCGAGTACCTTTGAGCACTGAGCACACTGGTTTGGCCCCACGGCAAAGTAGCGATTGTGGCGGAGCAGGTGCGACCTGACGGTGCGTCAGCAGAAGGGGGTCGAGATGAATGAGCTTGGGTCTGGTCGCGGTTTGCACAGGGTGCGCTGCACTTGGAGAGAGAGGCGATCTCAGAGACAAAGTGAGAGCCATTTCCACCGGGCGTGTTGGCGGTGAGACAGCGGGCGTCCGAGTCGTTGCTCCCCCAGTTGCCCGTGGCGTTGCTCATGTCAACCGACCACATTTTAAGCGGCGCGGCGGCGCACTGGTCGCACACGGCCGCGTTTACAAGTTCCACGTTGGGCGGCTGTGGCGTATAGGTCCTCTGCAATTGCTTGAAGATGTCTGGTATAGGCTCGAGGAGAGTTGACTTCCAGCCATGGTGCACAGCGAGAGGGCCTGGCTCTGTGTTGATGTACGATGTGGACTCGTGCTTGTTGGCGCCGATCTGGAAGAGCGATGATGCCGCCGGGTCGAGAGCCGCCATCCAGGGAGACATTGCGAAGGCTCGGTGGCCCTTGAGTTTCTTCTTTCGCGAGACGGCCTCGGCGAGCCAGGCCGTCTCCACCCGTTGCTGCTCGGTGGTATTGTACGGCCAAAGCAGCATCGAATCGCACGAGCTCGTTGAGGCCGCCTCTGCTTGCCGACGCCGCATAGAGACGAGGTCGCCAAGAGTTTTGGGCGCCCTTCTGGAGGAGCTCTCTACCTCCTGCAGCCGCCGGTGATGGCTCCGCCGCCGGAGCATTGCCTCCCAAATGCGGCACCGCAGGCCACAGGGTTGGCGTGCTGTTGCCGTCACCACCGCTGCGGTCAACAACAACATACCTGGTACCCGCCCGCGAACGAAGAACGTTAACTTTCCGTTTTTTTTCAGTAGTAGTAGTACTTTTAGCTTACTGGGAGAAAAGGGAGAGGGGGGGTCTCTCTCTCTCTCAGTGATTTAGCTCTTGCTTGTCTGTCCTTTCACACCGGAAAAAAGAAAGAAAACAGACACGCCAAACGAGGGATGGGACGAGGAGTCGAGGACAGGGTCCCCACCTGCACGAGCAGGATTTTGGAAGGACGATCAGGGGGACAGGTGGGGCTCTCCTGCTCCTGACAAGGGACACGACAGGCTCGCAGCGCGGTGCGCGGTGGACTCCCACATCCACTGGCGGTCTCATCTCAGTCTAGCGACCACACCGGGTCCAATCGTTTAGCTCTCTTCTTTTTCTTTTTCTTTTTTACGTTCGGCAACACCGCTGGCGTGAAGAGCAACGGCGCAACGTGTGCAGACGCGACGAGCAGCAATGGTGGGGCGAGCTGAGATGGCGCGATGAGCGTTGGCCCGCTGAGCGATGGCACGAGGCCGCCTGCTCACGCGTCATCAGCGACTCGCTCGCCCAGGTTCCATCGCGAGCATCAAGCACCGCGTCCAGCTTCACCAATGGCAGCTCTGGCTCTCTCTTGAGCGAGGAGCAGACAGGCTGCAGCATCTCCTTTCCGTCTCACAGCGCCAGCTTTGTCGCGACGCTACGATGGCGACCCTAGCTCAGCCGTCAGGCTTGCAGCGCTCCATCGCGGCTGCCCTCGCCACCCTCCAGCTTGGCTTCGAAGAGGAGTATCTTGAGCCGCGCACTGGCTACTCGCTCGACCTGGCGCTGCCCTCGTCACGCGTCGGCGTTGAGGTGGACGATGGCCCCTCTCTCACTTCCAGTCCTCCTGCCCGACGACCGGGGCGTGCGCAAGCCCAAGGGGCAAACGCTGCTCAAGCGGCGCCTCCTCGCGGTGGCTGGCTGGAGGGTGATCAGCGTTCCTTTCTCGCTCATAGTTAGCGGGTAGAAATAAATAAAAGGTGAAGGCAGATTCTGATCGAGATGGGATGCATGTGCATGCACATGTGCGTGCACATGCATACATGTACATGTACATGTTGTGTCCCCGCCCTGCGCGAATCGATATCTTGGTGTGAGCGGGGATCAACGGGTGGAGACTGGAGTTAGCCGCCATAAGTTAGGCGGACAGGCGCGGAACCGCAACGGGTCGCGCGCCTCTCTCTCGAAAGAGGGGGGCACACAGGTAATCGTAAAAATAGAGGTGACTAGAACGGTCGACACGCACACGCCGTTCGCCGTACCTATACCTTTTCATTTCCCTGAACTCTTTCTCTGCATCGGGACGATCCTACGAGCGCTCCAATCAAAATTCACGCCAGTGCGAGCACTTGCGTTAACCTTTAGTTAGGTGAATGGCACGGGGCTTTTCTCGTAGCTGTGGGAGAGTGGGTGACGAACGAAGACGCGGACGGCGATCGCTGCGCCGACCGCGGCCGCCATCAGCGCGATCACCGCGGCGACCGCCACCGAGATGCCCTCGCGACCGCGCGCCTCGGCCTGCGCGGCGCTCAGCAGGGCGGCGCGGCGGCGCAGCTGAACGGCGCCATAGTTGAGCTCGGCTTGCGCGGGGCCGAGCTTGTGCCGGTGGCTCGCGAAGTATTGCACCAGCTCCTCCGCCATCAGCGTCTTGCCGCAGGCCGCCTGGGCAGGGAGGGAGGCACTGGTGAGGAGGGGCACGGCTGCCGCAACTCGGCGCTGCCATCGGCTGCAAAAAATGGGCGACGGCTCCATCTCGGCGGCCGCCCCGCCTGCATCGTGTCCATCGCCTTTTGGTGCACCGGCGAGCCCGTTGCGATGGCGTCGGTGACGAGGACGACGTCGAGACCATAGCGGTCTGCCGCCTCGTAGCAGGTCGCGATGACGCAGTCTTCGGTCCACGCGCCGACGATAACGATAGTGTCGACGCCCCACGCCTGCAGCATCGGGTAGAGGATGTCGTCTCCGTGCTCGTCCTTGTCGGCCATCTTGGAGAGGTGCCTGCGGCGGGGAGGGCGGCATGGTCGGAGGGAAGGAGGGACGGCCGAACTCCTTTCGCAGACACTTCGTGGAGAGTGCCGTCCGCTGCGTGAGTCGCAACATGCCAGCGGTCGGGTCTGCGCCAAATGGACCGGTCTCGGCTGATCTCGGCTGATCTCGGCTCATCTCACATCGACTTGATGACGAGCGACTTCTCGTCCTCCGTGATCGGTCCCATCGCTGGCACCTAACACGCCAGCCCTCGGTTCCGGCCGCGCTGCTCTTGTGCGTGTACGGACCACCCTCCGCCGCGCAGCCCGCCGTGTCGGTCGCGTTCTTGCCGTACCTCGTGTCGATCCACATCGGGTTCTCGGCGTGCCCTTTGACGGTGCCTCCCGGCGGGTACAGGCCGCGAGGGCCCCAGAAGCGGTCGATGGCTCCTGCGGGCGCGTCGTGGACGCGTCAGGGAGGCGCCCTCGGACCCACGGAAGCGGGCGAGCACACGCACCGTACGCGCCGTCATCCTCCTGCCGGTACCAGTTGGTCCACACGACCGGCTGCTGCGCCTTGCGGAAGGCGGCGAGCACCGCCTCGGCGTTCGGCATCATAAAAGTCATATACCTGCAGGGCAGGCGGAGGGAGCTCAGCTGGCAGCGGCGCTGCGCGGCTGTGTGCGAGGCTCCGCAGAGGGTAGAGCGAGTGAGACGAGCGAAGGTGCGGGCGTCAGTGCGGGCTGCGCACGGGAGGTAGTCATTCTCCATGTCCAGCACGAGGAGGCAGAAGGTTCGGGTCTGGTCCGCCAGAGCCCAGTCGGCCGAGACTTCCATCAGCGGCTCGAACGGAGGCTTGCCTATAGAGAGAGAGCTGCACTGTCCGATCCTTGATGCGGCGGAGCAGCGGTCCGTGACAATGGCACGCCGTCGATCCAGGTCGGGACTTCGCCTTCGTTCTTCTTGTATTTGGCGTTCTTCATCGACGTATTGCCGAGCCGCAGTCGCTTTGGGCCAAAGCCCTCGCCCTTGAAGGCGAACACGTCCTTGAGGCCGGGATCGTTGGCCGCGCTGGCGAAGATCTGGGCGGAATAGGCCGGCAGGAGCGCGAGCATGAGGGGGGGTACGGCTTTTTCCCCGGTGTCTCGAGACCTCGAGAGATGTCGCGCGAAGTCCGGACTTGGCCTTCTTTGTATGGCAAGGGGCGGTGGCGGACCAGCTTTAGATCTACTTGCCATCCACATCACTCTTTAGATCTACTTGCCATCCACATCACTCTCGGTCATATGGAGGTCGCACATCTCGCGGCGGAAAAAAGAAAGAAAGAATTCGCCGTCCAAGTGCCGTTAATGACCGCACTCCAAGTGCTCCAAGTGCCGACGGAGAGTGTAGAGGATGTAGAGTGTAGAGCGCTGTAGAGCTGTAGAGCTGTAGAGCGCTGGAGAGCGCTGTAGAGCTGTAGAGCGCTGGAGAGCGCTGTAGAGCTGTAGAGCTCTACATCCGCCGCGGGACGATGTGAGTCCGATGTAGAGCGATGTAGGAGCGCGATTTTGCTGTAGAGTTTGTTGTAGAGGCTCTACAGCCAAACCGCTGGGAAGGCAGTGACTCAAAGAGGTCGAGCCGCGCTAATGGGGTGTCTCCGAGCCTGAGGGAGGGTGTAGAGGATGTAGAGTGTAGAGCGCTGTAGCGAGCTGTAGAGCTCTACATCCGCCGCGGGACGATGTGAGTCCGATGTAGAGCGTCTCCGAGCCTGAGGGAGGGTGTAGAGGATGTAGAGTGTAGAGCGCTGTAGCGAGCTGTAGAGCTCTACATCCGGCGCGTGACGATGTGAGTCCGATGTAGAGCGATGTAGAGCGCGATTTTGCTGTAGAGTTTGTTGTAGAGGCTCTACAGCCAAACCGCCGGGAAGGCAGTGACTCAAAGAGGTCGAGCCGCGCTAATGGGGTGTCTCCGAGCTTACTGGAGCTCTGATGGACGGCCCTGACTACGGGGTGCGGACCCTGAGTTGAACAGGGGTTGTGCGCCAAGCCCTCCTGCTCGGCTCCAGCGAGTAGACAAGTGTTACCATCAACAGAGGAGAAGGATATGACCTCAGGGCTGATGTGACCAAGCGCTGGTAGCGTGGTTTTACCTCACACCCATGGTCTCACAGTGTGCCGGCAGTCGCCGAGCAGTGTCGCTCACACAAGCCGCAGCACGAGTGACTGAGGGCCAGTGAGGGCGAGCCCATCGCTGTCACAGCTGTGGCAGCCGCACAGTAGGCTGTGCCAACTGTGCAGAGCGTATGAGCAGCAGAGGAGCTGCTCTCCAGGCTTCAGGCGCAAAGAGCTGCATGCCACCGAAAGCGCTGTCGAGGTTCGCCGAGCGCGGCGAAATCGGGGGACGCCGTCACCGACGAGCGCGTTGGAGTATTCACTCCGGACAAAGACGGGTAGACGCACACGAGCCGCGGTCGTCTACCCGTCATAGTGGCGAGGCGCGGGACCGTCTGTGGCGAAGTGGGTCGCGTCCCCCGATTTCCTCAACTCAGGGTCCGCTCCCTCTATCCCTGACACACAGAGAGTCACTCTGACGGCACACAACACCCTATAACTGCGTCATGACCAGCCTGCCATGCGTCGCCGGTGCCGCAGTCGTCGCTGTGCTCCTTTAGCAGGCGGTGGACTGTCGGCTGCGAGGACGGTGTCGCATTTGCGCGAGGCGAGGCGAGCATTCAGACGCGTTGCATGCGCCATGCCTCGCGCCAGCGCGTGCGGGAGCTCCTGGCTGAGCGTTGAGTCCAGGCGAGTTGCGCTGGCCACTATCGCTACGCCGAGCCGAGCTGACGCGCCGAGGCGCCGGCCAGTCGCAGCCGTGAGGCATGCCATAGCAGCAGAGGCACCTGCCACCCATTGGGCGGGCAGACAGAAGGCCAACCCACCTCGAGACCATACCCCCCCCGCCACTTGGAAAACCTGCTTGGGGTATGGTAGGGCTAGCCTTGGGCGGTCAGGACCATACCCCCCCCCCCCCCCCTTTGGGCCGCCGAGCTACCATACTCGAGTACCATGCCCCGGAAAAAGTTGGAACCCTGTCAGGTGCCATCCCCTTCACAGGTGTCATGCCCTTCACACAAAAACACAACCACGGACCCAAGACGCACAAGCTCAGACAGTCGAGAAAGGGATAGACCGCAACGACAGTCAGAAGTCAGCGCTGGGTCCCAGGGCGAATGCGATGACGGCCTCTAGCTAGTGTGAGCTCTAGCTAGTGAGCTCATCGCTACTATATGCAGCGAGTTAGTTAGGAGCCGACCGACCGACCCAGCGACCCTCGCGTCCGGTGCTCACCGACGGCCGGGCGGGCCACCCGCCCACGCGCCGCCTACGCGCAGCGCGTGCGCAAACTCGCCCGCCGTTCACAGTCAATGGCCACGCCGTCCTGCTCCATCGTCGTGACGGGGTTCGGCCCGTTCGCCGACGTCGAAGAGAACCCAACCGACTGGCTCGCGAGAGAGCTCGCCAGCGGCGCCGACGGCTGGCGGCTTCCGCACGGCGTCCCGCTCCGCTCAGCAGTGCTTGAGGTTTCGACCGAGGATGTCGACGCGCAGCTGCAGCGGCTGCACAGCGGCGACGACTCCTCCGGCTGCGTCATCTACGTGCACCTTGGCGTCGACGCGAGAGGGCGCGGCTTTGCACTCGAGCGCACCGGCGTCAACAACATGACATTTCGTGTGGCGGACGAGCGAGGCCGCCAGCCGACGGACGAGCCCATCGACGCCGCGCCGGCCGCGCGTGGCGTGCGGGGCTGCCGCCGCAGCCCTCTGCCCCTCTCCTCTCTGCGGGATGCGTTGGCTGCGAGGTCGGCCGAGGAGATCCGAGTCTCGGACGACGCAGGCCGGTGCGTTGGCGCTAGGGCCCGCAACCTATCCACGAGCCCGCCGCTGTGGGTGCGCCGAGAAGCAGATTGTCTGCCCACCCTCGCCGGCCGGCACCGCGCTGCTGCTGGGATGGCCAGACGCCGAAGACGCCCTTGGCCTGACCCGCAGGTACCTGTGCAACTACACGCTGTACGAGTCGCTGCGGCTCTCGCACGCGCACAACAACAGCTCGGGCGCGCAGAGCACGCAGAGTCGGCACACCGCCCTGTTTGTCCACGTGCCTCCCTTCGAGGCGGTGCCGCGCCGCCGCCAGCTGGCGCTGCTGCAGCACCTGCTCGCCGAGCTGGCGGACGAGGCGCACCGCGGCGGCGGCGCGGCGATGCTGCCCGCGTGCGGCGGGGCTGTGGAAGAGCTGAGCGAGGGCGAGATGCTTCGCGCCGCGGCGGCGGCGGCTGCGCGCGGCGGCGGCGTGGCGGGGACGGCGGGCTCGCTGGGCGAAGACGACGAGGCGCGTTTGGACCAGGGCAGAGGCGAGGGCGGCGAGGGCGGCGCGGCTGCGGTGGGCTGTGCGGCGGTGCGGCGGTGCGGCGGCGTGGTCCCGATCGGGGAGGCGGAGGAGGGCACTGTGGCGGTGGGCGAGGTGGAGGGAGTCGAAGTCCGGCTGTGGTACCGCACGTGGGGCAGCCGCGCCGCTGGCACCCCCGTGCTGTTTGTGCACGGAGGGCCCGGCAATTGCGTCGCCGACTATGCAGACATCAACGGCGAGTTTTTCGACGCGGCGCGCTTCTTTGTGGTGGAGGTGGACCAGCGAGGCACGGGCAGGTCGACGCCGTCGGTGCGCGAGTCGGCGGCGCACATGCGCATCTACGGCGAGATCAACATCTCGCTGATGAGCGCCGACTTCGAGGCGGTGAGGGAGGCGCGGGTCTGGAGGTGCAGCCGCTGGCTGACGGCTCGAGCTAACGTCGACTGATGAGGGAGCAGGCGCTCGGTCTCGAGCGGTGGCTGGTGTTTGGCGGCAGCTGGGGCTCCACGCTGGCGCTGCAGTACGCCCTCGACTTCCCGCAGCGCTGCCTCGCCCTCATCCTTCGCGGCGTCTTCCTCAGGCGCGCACGCGACGCCGAGATGAGCGAGCGTCTCCCCTCCCCGCCACAGCCTGCCGGCCCTCGACCCCCCCCTGCACCGCCACAGCCTGCCGGCCCTCGCCCCCCCTGCACCGCCACAGCCTGCCGGCCCTCGCCCCCCCTGCACCGCCACAGCCTGCCGGCCCTCGCCCCCCCTGCACCGCCACAGCCTGCCGGCCCTCGCCCCCCCTGCACCGCCACAGCCTGCCGGCCCTCGCCCCCCCTGCACCGCCACAGCCTGCCGGCCCTCGCCCCCCCTGCACCGCCACAGCCTGCCGGCCCTCGCCCCCCCTGCACCGCCGCAGCCTGCCGGCCCTCGACCCCCCCCTGCACCGCCGCAGCCTGCCGGCCCTCGACCCCCCTGCACCGCCGCAGCCTGCCGGCCCTCGACCCCCCTGCACCGCCACAGCCTGCCGGCCCTCGCCCCCCCCTGCACCGCCACAGCCTGCCGGCCCTCGACCCCCCTCTTCGCCACAGCTTGCCGGCCGAGATCGACGCCGTCTACTCGCGGGCGCCGTATGCAGCCGCCGCCGAGGCCGAGGGCGAGGAGGCGGGCGCGCGCCGCCGGCTTCGAGAATTTGACGCCTTTGCCGCGGCGGTGGGCGAGAGCGGCCACGACGCTCGCTTGCTGCTGGGCGAGTACGATCGGCGCATCCGCGCGGGCGACGCGGCGGCCACCTGGCACTGGCACGCTCGCACGCAGGTGGGCTGGCGCAGCGCGGTGTGAGCGCGTCTCTTCACACGCGTGGCTGTGAACAGGCACGCGTTCGAGTGCAACCTGATGGCGGAGTGCGAGTCGGAGCGGCGCGACGTGGACACTGCCGTGGCGGACGAGTACGCCGAGGCGCTCTAGGAATGGCTCGATGCGCCGTCCACTCTCCGTGCCCGTGAGGCCGTGTGCTGCAAACAGGCGCGCAGCGTCGCCTTCTTCGAGGCGCGCCTCTTCCTGCGAGGTGCGTACGAGGCGCCGTGCAGGCTGCTCGAGCGGCTCTCGGGCGAGGCCGCGGCGGCGATGGCGCGGATGGACACTTGGGTGGTGCAGGGCACGGGCGACGCTGTCTGCCCAGAGGAGTTTGCGCGCGAGCTTGTGGCGCAGATGCGAGCGATCCGCGACGCACTAGAGCCGTCAGAGGACGGCGCGAAGGGTGCGGGGCTGCTCAGCACGCACTTCGTGGACGCGGGCCACAAGGCGGGCGCCGCGGGCATCAAGGAGAAGCTCATCGAGTGCGTGCACGACTATCTGGACCGGGCGGGCGGCGGCAGCTGAACGCATTTCTAACCGTATGTGTCCCTCTGGGGCATGTTTGATGTTATTGAAGTGATGGATTCTGCTGTCTGGGTGTGAGTGTCGCGCACCGACCACCGATCCGTGGTCGCTCCCACCGGACAGCGGTGAGCGGACTCCGATTCATTTTTAACCCGTGTATCTAGATTGAGAATTTTCACAATTACATGGCATGCGAGACATGCGCGTGGGGCATGCACGTAAGACAGTATGTACTGCTTGGCAAGCTGCCTCAGGGTCTCGGCAATATATTAGAGCCGTAGGCGTGCGCTCTTGCCTCTTTTCAAGTTGAACGGCTCTTTACCTTCCGTGCTCTGACGGTTGGCCGCCGCCCGGGCGTTCAACGCGCGAGCAATCGTCTCCCTGACGAGACGGGCCAGCTCCGGCTTTGAGTTGCTGCCTTCGTAGTCGACGGCGTTCTCCTCACATAGGTGGATGAATGCCTGCCTCCCCAGGCCGTTGAAAGTCTGCCACTTGAGTCTGCTGTCAGCGTCAAGGTGCGGCTCGCACCGGTCGATGCATGCACGCCTGAGCTCGTAGGATATGTGTGACGCTCGCTGGCGTTTGAACCGGGCGGCGCGGGCAACATTTAACGACTCTATGTCCGCCGCGGAGAGTAGCTTCGAGAGCTTGAGCAAACCGATCAAAGTCGAGTGCATAGAAGGAGATGTCATGTCGTCGATGATGACACGCATGTCCACCGGCTGAATGAAATCTGGATCCAATACTGAGTCTAGATCTGGCTGGGTCTGATGCTCGCTTCGCTTTCGTGTTGACAGCCTGCTATAGATGCGCGCTCTTGGTCTATGAGAGGTTCACACACAAACAGATCGAGTTCCGGCGAAAAGAATTTCACCACACACAATAGTTACGAAGTCGCCAACGGCGGCGACGGCGGCGACGGCCCCGCACTTCTCTCTAAAACGACACGACCCAACAGCTTCAGGCTGCCGCCTTCTTAGACGCAGACTCGACTGCGAAGAGGCACTCAAAGCGCTCGGCGGGCGGCGCCTTTTCCGTGCGCTCATCGTACCCCGCCTTGCCTCCCACCTCCCTGTCGCCCGCTTTCTCGGCCGTCGCCATGAGCACGTCGACGGGCGCGCAGAACGGGTCGATGGCCGTGCGGATGATGGCATCGACGCACGCGGGGAGCAGCTCCTCGGCGACAGCCGGCGACGCGTTGATCTCGCACAGCCACACCCTGAGCTCTTTGTCCAGCAGAAAGTCGTACCCAAAGAGCTGAAACGGCTGAAAGTACTCTCCGTCCGTCTCGAGGCGGTCGCGCACCGCGAGGATTGACTGAACGACAATGCGGCGGATCTGTGGGAGCACAACGGTCTCCAGGACCGATCCCGCCTCGTCGTCTTCGTTCGGCGTCGCGCCAAAGAGCGCCGTGCCTTTCGCGGCGAGCGCAAGCTCCGGGTAGCGCTCGCTGAGCTCTTTATCAAACGCCGGGTAGAAGATCTCGTTTGTCGCCTCGTACTTCCCGTATTCGGCATGCTCAGCAGCGATGCAGTGGTTGGTGAGATGCGCGAAGCGGTCGCCAATATTGTCCGCCTGGTAGGGCGCCGACGCCACGCGCAGCACGCCGTGGCGGTAGAGGTGGATGCTGTAGTCGGGCGCAAGCAGTACCCAGCAGCGCATGTCAAACTTGCGGTGGCCGGCCCTGAGGAGGAGCGGGTTGTGGATGTACCGCTGGACGACCCACGAGGAGACCGTCTCGCCCTCCGCCGCCCGCGCCTCCTGCTTGTCTAGGTGCTCCTCGATCGCCGCAATCTCGTCGAGGATGCAGATTCCTTCCCCCTTGGCTCCCTCCGACGGCTTGAGGATCCAGCGATTCGCGTCCGCCTTGCCATCAGCAGCGACAGCGCGCGTGGCGTAGGCGTCGCGCAGGGCGGCGCGGGGGTTGGCTTCACCCTTGGACGGGTGGAAGACAAAGGCGGTGGGCGCAAGCTCCCACTTCTCCGTTCGCACCGCGGCACCAGCTGTGAGAAGCTTTGGCATCTCTCTCGGCCATCCACCATTCGCAGCCTCTTTGGCCTGCTGAAGAGTGCTCACGAGCTTGCCCTTGCGGGTGAGGAGGTCGAACCCACGGCAGTAGTTGACCAGCGGTGGTGGCCAAATGCCATAGCCCAGCCGACCCCACGGCACGCCCTTTCCCTGCGCTGTCCCAAGGAGCAGGCTGTACGTCGCTGGCAGCTTCGTCTCACCCGTGGCCTTATTGCGTAGCGCTGGGCGACGATCCCAGTCGCCGCGGGCGAGGAGCGTCTCGGTCAGGCGTGTGTAGACAGAGCCAAGCTTACCGTCCGCGTTCTCGTCAAACGGCGAAAATTGCACGCGCTTTGCATTGAAGTTTAGTGCAGCCACGATCCGTGCTCCGGTGCGCGAAGGCGGCAAGGAGCCACTCGGTGCCGTCTTGGCAAGGTCCTTGTCCGAATCGCGCGGCGGGAGTGGAGCGTCCTCGTCCGAATCGCGCGGCAGGAGTGGAACGTCCTCGTCGCGCGGCGGGAGTGGAACGTCCTCGTCGCAGGCCCTGCGTTGTGCGATGGCGGCAGCGACGGGCGTATCGAAGAGTCGTTTCGCTCGCGGGGTTTCTTTTTCAGTGTATGTCCTGATCTACCCCTGATGGAATTTTTCAGAAAAGAGCTAACAGCAGTGCGGGCTGCGCGGCGACGCGAGTGAAATATGACACAGTGCGTCCAGGAGAGTACAGCCCGGCGTCAGGCCGTTCGCGTCATCAGATTAGGATGTGGGCGACGTCGGGTGCCTCGCCGGCCGCCACGCTCGGCGCGCCGCCGCAGAAGCCGACCCAGTTGCCGAGGCAGCCTCGGTCGTGCGGGTTGGCGCGCGCGGTGTAGGCCTTCTTGAAGGCGTACTCGTAGCTCGTCTGGTTGACCGAGATGAGAAAGAGGTGGTACGCCGAGAAGCAGGCGAGCACGGCGCCCATGGGGGCGGTGTAGAGGAGCAGCAGTGCAGGCGCGAGGGCGTGGGTGGCCGAGGCGAGCCGCCACGGCTGCGCCCTCCCCAGCAGCTCGAGCGCCGCGCACCACGTCAGCAGCGCCGCGTGTGCCGTGGCGGCGAGGATAAAGCACACGAATACGCGGTGGTTGCCGCTGCCGACCGCGTTGCCGATGTAGACGCAGTAGTGGTCCCAGCGGTCGACGCAGGCGCGCATGTGCCTGCAGTGGTGCGTGCGGGGCCGCCGCTGCACGCAGCACGCGGTGCAGTAGCCGGCAGGCGCCGCCGAGGGGGCCTCCTCGGGCGCCGCCATTTCGCGGGACACAACGCCGGGGTTGGTGCTGGCGGCGAGGTATAGGGTGGAGAGGGTGAACAGCAGCGATAGTGCGGCCGCCACGAGCGGCGCGTCGAGGCGGAGCAGCCCTCCTCGGATCGAGGAGGCGGCGGCGGTCGGTGCGAGGATCAGCAGGCCCGCGGTCACGGCGACAGTCGAGGCGGAGCAATACGTGACCTCGTTATCGCGCGACCGCAAGGTGAAGCGCGACGGCACGGCCACGGAGAGAATCAGCACGGGCATCGGGGCGGATGGACAGGCCTGGAGGCCTCTAGTGGTGGAGGAACTCTGGGGGTGATCACAGGCCTCAAAACCGCCAAACATCACCCCAGAGGGTTCCCACTCTTCTGTTGGGTAGGGTATAGTTGATTTTGCCCAGGATCGCGCTGCGGCTACATGGGCTGCATTCTCCTGCAGCCTCACTTCGGTCTCCATCAGTTTCCCGAACTTCCGCCGGGCAGGAGGCCGACCGACCCGCAAGCCCGACATGTCTCTGACATGCACCAAAGGTCAACACTCTCTCCAAAGGTCAAAGCACTGTGGCATCAGGGCAGCCTCAAGGAGCAGACCAGCGCCATCGTCGCTGCCTGCTCCGCGGCGTAAGCACTCTAGTCTTCCATCCCGTCCCGGGCACCCGCCAGTGTACAGCCGTAGGACCGTGACCGCACGCATGCTCTCGTGTGTGTATGTAGGGGTCCCGTACCATGCGGAATCGACCCTATCCAGTGCTCAAGTGCTCAAGTGCTCTCGTGTCGTCTCTAGTAGTAGGTAGGTAGTAAGGTGAAGAACAGCCAGGCTCGGACTGGACACCAACGCGGTATGGGTGGACGCTGGACAGATGATGACGACACGCACGAGCGACACACAGACGCAAACAAGCTCACAAGACACACAGCCAGCTGGCTGCCACACACCCTGAGTCGGCGTACACATAACTCAGGGCCACATCCTCCCTGTCGCCCCCCCCAGCACTCCACGGTGCCAAGGGCACAAACAAGGGCACAACTCAAACAACAGACGATAGGAAGTGACATGTGAGGCTAGAGCAGCGTGCTCCACCTCTAGCAATCTCACCGGCCGGCGAGGCACGGACGAGACCGTGTGTGGGGTCTAAGTGTCTCTCCGGTGTTCAAAGATCCTAGCAAAGATCCCGAATCGTTCTAAAAGAAAGAAAGAAAAAATACAGCCCAAGGCAGGGATGGGAGGACGGCACGCCGCCACCACACAGGGATTTTAAGGAGAGGAGTGTGGTGCTACGAATCGTTCTGCTTGTTAACCCACCTGCGATTTCTTTTTCCGCATGTGTATGCCAGGGCGTGCATCTGGCGTGTAGAGACACACGCACGCTCTTCGAGGTCTCTTGGAGCAGAGCCCCGGCGAGTCCTCGAAATAGCAACCCAATGGGTCCTCGAAGAGGGTACCCTGGGTGGGCGCGGCCTCTACTCGCCCGGGCGTGCATGCTCCACCGCCTCGGCACCCGCCCGGTGACACGCCTCCTGCTCCTCAGCAGCCTTCGCGGGAGCAGCGTACGCGGAAGCCTGCGCACCGCCATGGCGATGCCTTCACCGCCAGTACTCCGCGTCACGACAACCGAGGAAAGCAGCTCGGCCGCCGAGAGGCTGTGCGAGGCGCTCGGTTTCGCTACGCAGGTCACGCGCGAGGAGATCCACTCCTTTTACTGGTGGGAGGGCGCCGTGCAGAGCGAGCCCGAGGTGCGAGTCTCGTTTGAGACCTCGGAGCCGTTCGAGTCGGTCCTGCGGGCGGTGGAGGCAGCACACTCGTACGACGTGCCAATGATCCTCGCCGACACGTCGGACAAGGGCGCCGCGCACTGGAAAGGCGTCATTCGGCCGCTGGACGGAGGCGCGAAGGCGACATCATCCGCCTCGCCGACGGCCGCCAGACACACGCGCGTACGAGAATACATGCGGCCCGCTGGGTGATAGGCGGGCGCGGCCCTAGCCGAGCGCCTCGCCGCCTCGCGCCTCGTCGCGTGTGCTCAGGCGCGCCTCTCTCTGACCGCTCTCAGGCGGCTCACAGACACCTCACAGGCCTCACGGGCTCCTCTCCGGGCCATCCAGAGGGCACCCTCCCCGCACCGCGCAGGTGGCTCCGGACGGCTCAATCGCCGTCAAGACGGTCGCCTCCGCCAGGCTGGCCGTCGCGAGGGCTGCGGAGGAGGAGGGAGGAGGCGCGGTGGCGTGGTCTCCCGTCACGGGCAACGCGGCCTACCTCCGCTGGCTGGAGGAGGAGTGCGTCGCCGCGCCGCGCTTCGTCGTCGCTGCGGACGGGCACGCGGCGCCGTCCGCGCAGACCGCAAAGGACTTTCTCCTCTCGAGGCCAGGAGGCGCGTGCTTGTGGCGGCCTGTCTCGAGAGGCCACGTCCAGCGCCGTCCACGACACGTCCGCGACGTGTCCCGAAAGGCGCGTACACGACGGCGCGGACGAGCGGCGGCGGGAGGAGCGTTTTCGAGTGGGAGACACACGTGGAGCGCGGTTAGCCGAGATGCGGCCCGAGATGCAGCCGAGATGCGCCCGAGAAAAAGGCCGAGATGTTGATCAGCCTCCCGCTGCGGACAGGAGCGCACCGCGGCGTCGGTGGGCTCGATGCTCGCTGCAGGCGGCGGCGGCGCGGCTGAGCTGCAGGCGGCGCTTGGCACGGCTGCAGGTGCCTGTCAGTAGGTTTGGGGCTCTGCACCCAGGAGCCACGCACTTGCGTCCAGCTGCCACAGTGCTGCCACCGCTGCGCTGTGCCCTCTGGCCGTCTGCTCGTCGGCCCGACGCACCTTCCCCGCCATCGGAGCGCAGGCTTGCGGCCGCGTCTCGACGCGGCGGTGGCGGCCGCGGTGCGAGAGTACATGCGAGAGTTCGGGCGGCGAGTGGGCGGTGCTGGCGAGCTCAAGCTGACTCTGGTGGTGAATTGGGGCGAGGCTGCAGAGGCGGCCAAGGAGGGTGCGGGTTGCGCGGAGGCGGCGCCGGACGGCTCGGTTTGCTGCCACGCCCCTGAACCTTCTCCGAACTTTCTCCGAACCGTCTCCGAACTTTCTCTGAACCTTCTCGTAGTTGCTCGGCTCGGTCGGCTGCCACGTCGCCCCGCTGCCGCCCCTGCCCGACCCGCCGATCCGGGCAGAGGTGCGAGGGGCGCCGCGCGCGAACGCGGCGGCGAAGGAGTCGCGTTGGGCCGCAGGAATAAGCGTTGTGGAGCGCGCCGCCATCACGGCGGTTGCGTCCGTGAGCAGGATTCGAGCTGGGTGGCGGACCGCGCTCCGCTCGAGGCGCTGATGCGGTCGGCGGAGGTCGGCCCGATCAACGAGCTGCTCCTCGCGACGGAGAGCGGCGGGCCGCTCGAGGGCTGGCAGACCTCTCGGCTGCGAGCGGGGTCGCTTCACGGCTCCAGCTGTGAACAGGCGAGCTGCTCGAGGGCTCGCAGACCAACTTTTACGCGATCGTCGACGGCGCGGTGCACACGGCGGGGGAGGGCATCCTCGAGGGCACGGTGCGGCGGCTGCTGCTCGAGGTGTGCGGGCGGGAGGGGACGCCCGTGGTGCTCTCTCCGCCTCGGCTCGCCGACGCAGGCCGGTGGGAGGGCGCCCTGATCTCGTCCACCTCGCGGCTGCTGCTGCCGGTCGACGAAGCTGTGCATGCCTGCCGAGCTGTGTGAGCAGCGCCGCTTCACGGCTGTTTGTGTGTCACAGGTCGACGAGTTGTACGTGCCGCCCGACGGCGAGCCGAGCGGCGAGGCCGACCGCGTCGCCGTGTTTGCAAACGGGCCCGGTTCGCTCGCCGCGCGGCTGCAGGCGCTCGTCGCCGCCGAGGTGGAGGCGCACAGCACCGAGATCGGGCTGCCGGCCGCGTTGGCGACGTGAGTCTGCAGTCTCGTGAGAGTGTGTTTTCGCTCTCCACACGACACCGCGCCACGACAACACGAGCATCAGCAAGTAGTTTCGCCCCCTGCCTGCGGTGCGCGCACGCGTATTCATGAGAGGGGAAGCGGCGTGCCGGTGGAGGCACGTCCGGGTTTTGGAAGTAAATATATTTTACTTTTGAGTGACCCCTCTCTCCATCGCAATCGCAGGTTAATTGTCTTGTGGTATGTATAAACCTTGGAGCACTTGGAGTGCAGTCGGCAACCTCACATCCAGGGCCGGTGAGCTGAGAAGCGCATCCAGCGGGCCGGATGATCGGCATCGGGCTACGGGCTAGAGAGCCCTGACCCCTAGCTAGGGGGGGGCGCGTATTCGCAGGGCAAGGGCCTTAAAGTGGGCCTTAAAGTAAACACGGGTCTCCGAGAGGGCTCCGTGTACCGGGTTTCCCCTTAACTGCAGAACGCCCCCTCTACTCGGAGCTAGTGGACACGGACACTACGACACCACGCGTCACGTACATACACGACTGTCTAACGTGTACACTGCACGTCCTCGTCCCCCACCCTTCAGGGTGAATCTCCAGTCTGGTTCGGTCTCTTGCTCGCTTTTCGGGCGTCGCCCCACTGCCTCTGCAGACGTTTTTGATGTCTCTTCTTCGGAGGCGGCCCCTCCGCCCTACCTCCGTCGGCTAGCCCCATTGGCCCCGAGGGAGCCGACAGCCCGGGTGAGGCCTCCCCTGATCCCGCTGACTCCGCCTCCGACGGCCCCGCTCCCGACCCCCTGGGCGAGGACTGCGGCCTTGGGTCGTGTCGCCTCCCCTCCCAGAGAGGTCGAGCCCGCTCTCCCTGGTCGGCGAGTCGTGCCCGCACTCGCGGCCTCTCTATCGTCCCTGGCTCGCCCCCCCCCTCCGCCGGCTCCTCTCCAGGCTCGGGGAGGCGTGGCCCTCCCCGTCGAAGGTCGCGGTGGTCCGGCTGCCCCTGCAACTGGTCTTCCCCCGGTGAGCCCGTACGTCCCGACTCCACTCTCAGAGGCCGCGTTAGCTCATGTAACCAGGTTAATTTTTTTCGAATAAAGCCTCTGATCTCATGCGCAACGCGCCGTCTGATCTCAAGAGCCACCCATTTTCTGCCTTCGGCGCCGCAGTTCAGTCGGGATAGGGGCGCCAGGCAGCGCCAGCGCTAGCCGTCGTTCCCGGCGAGGAGCAGAGGAGAGCTCACGTCGCCACTGCTTGACTGCGTCGTACGAGGTCGCAGCCCGCGCGCCGAGGTCTTGAAGGGACGGAAGGACCGGAGGCTCCATTGGCACCGGCACGCCGAGGCCGCGCACAGAGCCACGGCCAGCACCCCACACGAGCCCGCCGCCCATGCCAATGCCGACGACGACCCCGACCCCGCCACCGGCGCCGGCGAGAATGCCGCCCGGGAAGGTGAGGCCGACGCCGACGCCGTAGAACGGCCCGAGCACGCAACCTATCCCGTAGAGCCAGCCGATCCCGCCTGCCAAAGCCCAGGCCTGCGGGTCCGACCGCTTGACGGCGCGCATTCACAATGGATAGCGCGGAGCGCGCAGCTGACGCGCTTCAAGAAAAGAATTTTGCGCAGCGAAGAATTTTAGTGGACGACCGGCCAGCGTCAGTCCCGAGATGCCGGCGCCGCAGATTGCGATGCTTGGCGTAGCGCCGGCACCGAAGGCTGTATGCGGTGGCTGGCGCCCTCAAGGAGCAGCCGCAAGCGCAACCGGCGCCGCCGCTCACGCATCAACGCGAGGAGCGCCGCGGTCAACGCGATCGCGGCGCGGCGCATATTGCTCTCAATGCCGAGCGGTCGGAGGATGTGGCGGTGGACAGCACGGACCGGCGGGCCAAGCGCTATTCGCGGTCGGAGGATGCACGCTCATGCACGACGAAGGCAAGTGTCTGCGTGCATCCGCACGCTGTTCGGCGGAGTCACGTCACCTTTGCTGGCACGACGCTCTTGCACTAGCTCTACGATGACTCTGACACACGCCTGCGCAAGGCCTAGGGCTAGTCTGAGGGAGGGTGTAGAGGATGTAGAGTGTAGAGCGCTGTAGAGCTGTAGAGCTGTAGAGCGCTCTGGAGCGCTGTAGAGCTGTAGAGCTCTACATCCGCCGCGGGACAGAGCGATGCAGATGTAGAGCGATGTAGAGGGTGAAATCTCTACAACAAACTCTACATCATAAGCGGCGAACGAGGCACGGTCGCTCTCCGACATGAGGCGCGTTGCACTTGCCAGTGCTGCCCTGGCCTTCTGTCTGCCCGCCCAATGGGTGGCAGTTGCCTCTGCTGCTGTGGCATGCCTCACGGCTGCGACTGGCCGGCGCCTCGGCGCGTCAGCTCGGCTCGGCGTAGCGATAGTGGCCAGCGCAACTCGCCTGGACTCAACGCTCAGCCAGGAGCTCCCGCACGCGCTGGCGCGAGGCATGGCGCATGCAACGCGTCTGAATGCTCGCCTCGCCTCGCGCAAATGCGACCGTCCTCGCAGCCGACAGTCCACCGCCTGCTAAAGAAGCACTGCGACGAATGCGGCACCGGCGACGCATGGCAGGCTGGTCATGACGCAGTTATAGGGTGTTGTGTGCCGTCAGAGTGACTCTCTGTGTGTCAGGGATAGTCAGGGCCGTCCACCAGAGCTCCAGTAAGCTCGGAGACACCCCATTACTCGAGTAGTGCGGCTCGACCTCTTTGAGTCACTGCCTCCCCGGCGGTTTTGCTGTAGAGCCTCTACAACAAACTCTACAGCAAAATCGCGCTCTACATCGCTCTACATCTGCATCGCTCTGTCCCGCGCCGAATGTAGAGCTCTACAGCTCTACAGCGCTCCAGAGCGCTCTACATCTCTACAGCTCTACAGCGCTCTACACTCTTCGGCACCGGGCACCGCCTCGGTATACAAAATGCGCCTGCGGGCGGACCCTTACAGATCACAGATCACAGATCACATCCTCTACACCCTCCCTCAGGGGCTAGTTCCATTTCGGTAACGTCACATCGTGCAGCCGAGATTTCAACCTTTTGGGACCCCCCCCCCCCGAAGCGTGGGTACCCACGATGCGCGGAATCTCGCGGACGCCGCCTAATGCCGCAACTAACTGTGGCAGCATCAGGTCTCAAGGCCAGTCGCTTCCGCGATGTAGCCCGCGACGGTAGTGTTGCCGTAAGGAAGGGAGGAAGAATTCAACGAAGAAAGGGGGAAAAGCATGCAATACCTCTCTCGAAAAAGAATTTAAACAAAAGAACTCCGAAAAAGAAGAAAAAAAAAACAAAATGGACTTCAGCTGTGGCTGGCTTGATGCCGTCGGCATCAAACGACGAGCAGCACAGTCCACAAACAGCATGCAAGTGAGAATACGCAGCGGCATGTCGCGGTGCAGCAGCAGTGAGTGCTCGTCGCTCGGAGCCTCCTCGCCGACCTCGGTGTGCTCGGTCGACGAGGAGGATCTGCCAACCTTCCTCCTCTCCAACCTGGCGGTCGCTCATCCAGAGACGCCGATCCGGCGGCCCCGAGTGATCCGCCCCCCGCCAGTGGAGCCGCGTCGACCTACGCTAACAACACGGATGACCTTCCAGCAGCGACTTCGCGAGTGCCCCACCCAGACGATCGTCACTGCCCTTGACGCCACAGGAGTCTCAACCGATGGCAGCATCTCCGAGCGACTTCGCCGGCTGACCTGGTGCTTTAAGCTCTACGAGCCACGAGACGTGATGGAGAGGTGGTCGGTGGAGACGCTCCGCGTGGTGGCAGGGATGGCAGAGGCGGACAAGGCATCGTGCATAAGCAGTTTGCTGGGGCAATTCTTCTCCTTTGACTGAGGGCAGGCCGGCCCCTCCTCGGCCAGAACTTGCTTCTCGCAATGCTCGGGATTAAAGCAGCCCACGCCTATCCGTAAAGAGCCTACCGACGAGCGGCGCCATCCCGCCACCAGGGCGCTACGAACCACCGATCCTGCCCTACTGCCGAGGGATTGCGTGCAGGGCAGGCGGTGGCGCCTCTGGTGCGAACTACCACCGGCGAGTCGGGAGGGCCCGACAGTTAGTAAGTTAGGGGTCGGGGAGCGAGAGAGTAGGACCCTCCAGGCACATGGGGCCTGGGGAGGGAGGGCGCAGCCGACTGGGCTAGAGGCGCGAGGGGCGAGAGGCGGGCAGACGCTGCGGTAGCAGCTAGTGCACACTCTAGTTACCGTAGCTGGTAGTATGTGTGGAGAGAGGGCTCGCGCTTTAGGGCTCTCTCGTGGAGTGTGCCACGTGATACTGTCGAGTGTGCGGCCTGTCACCCACAGATACCAAGCTCTCAAGATCGCACAATCGAGGGCGGAGACATGCCCCGCCCCCGCCCCCCAAGCCCCCTTCCCCGCTGCCGATTGCGGAACCGGCAGGATTGGGCAAGAACGTACGCGCGGCGCAGCATCAAACAAAGCAGCGAGCGGCGCCTTTCTAAACGCGCCTCAGGCCTCCGCGGGCGGCGACAGCAGCCGGGGCGAGCGACGCGGGGGCGCGGTGAGCGGCTTGGCCGGTGACCGCACACGGCGCCGACAGATCGGGCACCGAACCGCCTCCTCCGCCTCCGCCGCCGCTCCTGCGATGCGGGCAAAGCAAGGCGCGCACATGGCGTGCCCGCACTCTGCTGGCGCGACGGGGGCGAGGCTGGCCGGGTCGAGGGCCTGGGGGGGAGGCGGGGCAGGTGAGGGGGGGGAGTGACTGAGCCAGGAAGAGAGAGCGGTAGCGGCAGCGGTGGCGGTGGAAGGCGCGCTCCTCGAGGCAGACAGGGCAACTTGGCCTCTTGTCGGTGGAGAAGATCATCTCGAGCTGCGAGCGCAGGAAGCCGCGCGTGAAGGCGTAGTCGAGGACCGGCCGCAGGCGCAGGTCTCCCTCCCCCTTCAGCTTGTTGACCTTCTTCACAATCTTGCGCACTCCCGTCCGCGTCAGCTCTGCCCAAGCGTGCAGCGCCTGCGCCCGCTCGCTGAGGGCGGGGTCGTCCTCACCGCGGAGTGTCAGCACCGTGCGCACCGCCGTCTTCCACTGACGGTCAAGCCGCGCGAGCCAGCCCGATACAAAGGACCAAAACGCCAGATCGATATCCCCGCTTCTAGGCACGCTGCCGCCGCCCTCCGCAAGGAAGCCGGACGCGCCCATGCGCAGAATTTTAAGCTTCTTTTTGAATTGGCGGTAGGGAAGCGCCGGCACCGGCGCCCCGATCTCCTCGTAGAGGCCGTCTGAGGTCTTGCCGAACTTCATTTCAGGTCTTGCCGTCCGAGGTTTGCCGTCGACATCGATGGCGCGAATCCGCTGCAGAGCTGTGGCCCAATTCGAGGGCGGAAACGCGGCGTGAAATCAGGCCGTCGGAGATCCACCAGCTCGGAGCAGCGGCGGCCTCGAACGGGGCAGTGTGTGTGTGTGTGTGTGTGTGTGTGTGTGTGTGTGTGTGTGTGTGTGTGTGTGTGTGTGTGTGTGTGTGTGTGTGTGTGTGTGTGTGTGTGTGTGTGTGTGTGTGTGTGTGTGTGTGTGTGTGTGTGTGTGTGTGTGTGTGTGTGTGTGTGTGTGTGTGTGTGTGTGTGTGTGTGTGTGTGTGTGTGTGTGTGTGTGTGTGTGTCCAAAAAAGAAGAATCGCTCGCCCCCTGCCTGGCTGCCTCAAAGTCAGACGACATAAGTGGCAGCGATCTCATCAGCCTCGCGATGACGCCCCGCCTCCGTTAGCAGCTCAACAAGGCTACGAGTACGGGCCGAGCTCCACGTCTCTTTATGCCCCTTGCCGTACCGCGCATCGCACCCCTCCATCCAGCTCCTCCCGGAAGAGAGGGATGGCGTCGCCGAGCCTGCCCTGCTTCTGTAGCAGCATCCCGAGGTTATAGAGGGAGGTGAGCGTCTTCGGGTGCCGGTCGCCGAGCGTCTCCGGTCTCCCCTCCAGCGCCTCGCGACAAAACGCCTCCGCGCCGTCCAGGTCGCCCTTGGCCTTCAGCAGCTGGCCGAGGTTGCTGATCGAGAGGAGCGTGTCTGGGTGCTTGTCGCCGAGCGTCTCTCGGCACCCCTCCAGCGCCTCGCGATACAGCGGCTCCATCCCGTCCAAGTCACCCCTAGCGTGCAGCAGCCCGCCGAGGTTGTTGATCGAGGGATTGATCGTCGATTGATCGAGGTGAGCGTCTTCGGGTGCCGGTCGCCTAGCGTCTCTCGCTGCGCCTCCATCGCCTCGCGAAGCAGCGCCTCCGCCCCGTCCAGGTCGCCCTTCGCCCTCAGCAGATTGCCGAGGTTGTTGATCATGGTGAGCGTGTCCGGGTGCCGGTCGCCGAGTGTCTCTCGCCCCCCCCCCCTCCATCGCCTCGCGGTACAGCGGCTCAACCCCGTCCAAGTCGCCCTTGTCCTCCAGCAGCGCGCCGAGGTTGCTGATCGAGGTGAGCGTGCTCGGGTGCCGGTCGCCAAGCGTCTCTCGCCTCCCCTCCAGCGCCTCGCGGAGCAGCGCCTCCGCGCCGTCCAGGTCGCCCTTGGCCCTTAGCAGCAAGCCGAAGTTGTTGATCGAGGTGAGCGTGGCTGCTCAGGTGCCGGTCGCCGAGCGTCTCTCGCTGCCCCTCCAGCGCCTCGCGGTACAGCGGCCCCGCGCCGTCCAGGTCGCCCTTGGCGTACAGCAGCCCGCCGAGGCTGCTGATCGAGCCAAGCGTGTCCGGGTGCCGGTCGCCGAGCGTCTCTCGGCACCCCTCCAGCGCCTCGCGACAAAGCGTCTCCGCCCCGTCTAGGTCGCCCTTGGCCTGCTGCAGCGCGCCGAGATTGTTTGTCGCGGTGAGCGTGTCCCGGTGCCGGTCGCCGAGCGTCTCTCGCCTCCCGTCATGCGCCTCGCGATACAGCGCCTCCGCGCCGTCCAGGTCACCCTTTTCCCTCCGCAGCCCGCCGAGGCTATTGATCGAGCTGAGCGTGCTCCGGTGGAACCGGTGCCGGTCGCCGAGCGTCTCTCGCCTCCCCTCCAGCGCCTCGCGACAAAGCGCCTCGCCGCGCCGTCCAGGTCGCCCTTGTCATGCAGCAGCGAGCCGAGGTTGTGGATCATGGTTAGCGTGTCTGGGTGCCGGTCGCCGAGCGTCTCTCGCCTCGCCGCCAGCGCCTCGCGGTACAGCACCTCCGCGCCATCCAGGTCGCCCTGCTCATATAGCAGCATACCGAGCTGGTTGGTCAGCGTCGACGTCGCCCTCTCCGCCGGCTCCATCCGCTCCAGCGCCGCCCTCCCCTGCCCCGCCAGCGCCCCCCGCAGCAGCCCAAACACAGCCTTGTTGCACTCGGTCAGGCCAACCTCCCGCTCGAGCTCGCCCAGGATCTGCTCCGTGTCTCTCGGGTTGCGGCACTCCGCCTTGCGCACATCCACCTCGGACAGCTTCTTCGCGATCGAGTCAAAGTCCCACACAAGCGCCTCCTCGAAGGCCGCCTGCTGCTCCTGTAAAACGGCTCCATGAGCAGAACCGTGTGGCCGACGGCGCGGACGCAGTCGCCGAGCCGCTTGACGTCGTTCATCGTGACGTCGAGCGACCGCGTTGACTGGCGGATCACAAAGTCGCACACCCAGAACTTGGTGTCCGGCGGCAGCTCTGGGTGGAGCCGCAGGGCGTCCACCAGCGTCGCGAGCGGCGTCTCGAGGAACCAGCTCACAAAGACGGTGGCGACGCCCACGCCAGGGTTGCCGCGCTCATAAAGCGTCTCGCAGTACGCCTTGCCTCCGTCCGACTCGCTCCGCCTCGCGACTTGCCACTGGTTGACGTAGCCGTTGAGGGCGGCGTTGGCGGGGACGCGGACTCCATTGATGGGCCGGTTCTCGTTGCACTGCTCGACAACGTCGGCGGGGAGAGCCGCGATGTACTCCTCAATCGCGTCGACAGACAGGCCGAGGGTCAGTCGCTTGTCGAGGGTGAGCTCGGCAGCCCGCTGAGAGACGAGTGCCTGCGTCTGTTGCAGTTCTCGCTCGCGCCCCGACCGCGGCAGTGCGCGCTGCATTGCAAACCCCAGAGAATCGGGCATGGCGGAATATCTCTATGCACAACTGGCGGCTGCACGTCGGAGAGGACGGGAGCACAGGAGAGCACTAGTGTGGGTGCGAGCTCGTGCTCCGCCTCGACCTGATCCCAGCTGTGAGCTCGATCCCAGCCATCAACCTGCACCTTCAGAGGCCTGCTGGAGGTCACTGTGGCCCGTTCTCCACTGGGCGCCACCTTTGTCCTTGCAACGGACTCGCTGCGACACGCAAAAGGCCGCGGTGCTGCCGCTGACCGCCTCGACCTGATCCCAGCTGTGAGCTGAATCCCAGCCGTCGACCTGCACCTCGTTTTTAGCAATACCAAACAACTCTAACACTCACACGTCATCTCATTTTGGGCCTGGAGCCCTGTTCACGCGCGCGCGAGACGTGCAGACAGGGTTGCCAGGTGAGAGCGAATGGCGCGGTTCACGCCTCGCACAACAGAGAGAGAGAGACGCGCTCTGCATGGTGGGACATAAAAGAGAGCGAGTACTTGGGCGAGTAGGCCGTGCGGTCAACGCTGCCGCGCGTGACTTTGCGCGCGAGGCGGCGCAGCTTGAGAACGGCGGTGGGCGAGAAGCCGCCGCCGAACGTCTCGTGGAGCAGCACGTTGAAGTTGTTGCGCTTGACAAAGATCGCGTCGTGGTAGAAACCGCGATGCGCCTTGACGTAGCCGTGGCCGGTCGTGTGGGAGAAGGGTTGGCCGGGCTGCCCGCGCGCCTTGCAGCCCATGTTTAGGCGGCGGGCCTTCTCTTCGGTGTTGCCAAAGGCGTAGGAGTGGCCAACGGAGGCGGGCGTGCCGCCGCTCGAGGCGTTACCAACGCCCGCCGAGGAGGTCTTGAGGAGGGGCGTCCAGAGCTTGACTTCATTCACCTCATCGCATCCTCCCGGCTTTGGGGTCGAGCTCAACGGCGAGGATTCCCGTAGGCCGAAGCAGGCACTGCTTTGCCTCGCCGATTCGGGATGCTGGTATACCCGCTTCGCCGACAACGAGTGTCCGTCTGTCGACATCACCCAAGGTCTGGTCACGAACTCGGAATTCATCTCGGCGCTTGCGCATGCGGCACTTGAGGGCGTGCCGGCGACGGACGAGCCGCCCGGTCTCACCATCAGTAGGAGTACGCGCCGAAGAATGCGGTCCTCAAGGGGCCTGCCTCTACTACTCTGCCGACCCGATCGACGCGCTGACTATTACTTGGCGGGAGAACGCACAGACGGGTAGCGTGAGCGCGCACTCGCCCTCACCAAAGATGGGCGTTGCGCTCGCGACCGACTTTATCCGCCGCACCGAGAACGAGGACACGGGCATGCAAGACGCGTTCGACTACGCCGAGCACGCTAGAAAGATCCTCGACGTCTCCTCGTGGAAGGTTCTCATCGCCCACCGTAGGCGTCCGACTAGTGTGCTCCCACTGCCCAACTCACCGCAGCCCACCGTACGCGCAGACCGTTGGCGGCGGCGAGGGCTACAAGCTGATCGAGTATGCGGGGTGGCCGCTGCACTACGGCGCAGTCAGCCTTCAGATCCTGGAGGGCATCTACGAGAACATGCCCGGAGGGCGGACGGCCGTGACGAAGCTCACGCCCACCTTCCAGCACACCGATCACGTCCCCACCGGCACAAACATCTGCATCCACCCACACGGCGGCGCCTCCCCCGTGACCGAGGGGCCGAACGCCAAGTGTGCGCCCGCGGGCTCGTGCCTGCAGCTCAAGGTCTCGCCGGCGCCGTTCAAGATTGTGGAGCACGAGTGGACCACCACGAGCTACTACGCCTTCGTCGGCCTCATCGGCGGCTACATCGGCCTGATTGTCCTCATCCTCAAGTACCTCCACGCCCTGACGCTGGCCGTCGGAGAAGCGACGCGCTGCTACCTGTGTGCGCCCCTCGAAGAGGACGGCGAGCCACCCGCCCGCTCCATTGGCGATAAGGTCATCGTTGTGGCGGCACCATGAGGCATGAAGACGGAATGTGGGAAGGAACACGCACTCACTTTTGAACTTTTTAGGGCAGGAGATGAGAGATAGAGAGCGTGCAGCTCGCGCTGCTGTGTGCAGAGCCGAGCCTTGCCTTGAGTTGTACTCTGGGTGGGGGATCCGAGACGCGGGCGCGGGGGGGGTGACATGCTCGAGGGGGGGGGTTGAACCGGTTGTGTGCGGTGGAGTGTGCAGTTCCGAGTTCGTTGCATCTCTCAACTCTCATTCTCCGTCATTGTAAGATGTAATAAAAAGGGTATTGGTAATTGGTTCCATGCATACACACACGGGGTCCGCTTTAACCTTTCTGTAAAGTACTCCAATTGAGGACGTTTGTCGAGTTTCAAGATGCGTGCACGTGCACGTGCGCACGCGGCACGGGGCCCCAAGCCCAACCGCCAACCCGTGTCACGTGACTTCACGCTCCCACATCCCGACGGAGGACTCTGCGTCTGCGGCCATGTCTGACCAGTCCTCTGCCCGCGCAAGCGAGTACACCCGCAGATGGGCATGCCTCCTTCGGCGCAGGAGGCGGGAGGCCACCTGCACGACGAGGAGGGCCGCGGCGAAGACGAGGATTGTCGCGACCCCGAGCACCACCTTTCGCTGCACCTTCCTCTGAAGCGCCTGCCTCTCGCCCTGCTTCTGAAGGGCGCCTTTCTGCGCGGCCGCCTGCTGATCGAACGGCCGCCGCAGCAGGGGTGGAACCGCAGGGTCGCACCAGCGCGCATGTAGCCAGCAGAGGCGCGAGGGCGGCGGCGGGCTCGGCGGCGGCGGCGGGCTCGGCGGCGGCGGCGGGCTCGGCGGCGGAGGCGGGCTCGGCGGCGGAGGCGGGCTCGGCGGCGGAGGCGGGCTCGGCGGCGGCGGAGGCGGGCTGGGTGGCGGCGGCGGAGGTAGGCTCGGCGGCGGCGGCGGCGGCGGCGGCGGCGGCGGCGGAGACGGTGGCGGCAGCGGCGGACGCGGAGAATGCGAGCGCAGCGCCGAGAATAGGTCGTGCACGTGGTGGCGCGTCTGGCTGCTCTCAGCGTCTTGCGTCCTTTGGCTGCTCTCGACGTTGAGTATGACGAGCAACAGGACGCCGAGCATTGCCGCTCCAAAGCACTTGGTGTAGCGTTCTTGCCGACCCTTCTCGGCCTGCGATCTGTACATATCGATCAGCTTGGTGGATACCATGTTGCGTCGCGACGCAGTGCCACGCCTTTCGGCGATGGGCGAAAGGCAGCTCACGCTGGGCTCACACAAGCGCTCCTGTCTGCCCTTCGTCGGCGTCTCTGGAAGGGAAAGAAATGGTGCGCGGCCTCAAGCCCCTCCCCGAAGGCCATCGTCCTCTGCCGACCTGGAGCTGCTCTAATCAGGCCCCCCCGCCCCCCCCCTTTCTGGCCTCGCTCGCGGATTTTCTTGTCGCGCGCATATTCTTGCCGCGTTCACGCAAAAACACGCCCGTCTCAGTAAACGCCTGGCGAGTAGAGGCCCCGCCCACCCAGGGTACCCCTCTCGAGGGCGCCGTACGGGGGGGGGACACCGGGGCTCTGCTCCAAGAGACCTCGTTGCTCTGCGTTCCGCCGCCAGCCCTCTCAGTTCACGCCGGAATTGTGAACCGTGAACCGTGAACCAACTAGCCCCCGCCCCGAGTACGTGAACCCCGAACCGTGAACCGACTAGCCCCCACCCCAAGTCTGTGAACCGTGATCCGTGAACCGACTCCTCCCGCGACACCCGCCGCGAACCGTGAACCGTGAACGAACCGAGTCTGGCGAACCGGCGGTGAACCGCCCCCACCAAGTTCGCGCGGCGGTTCGCGAACTGGGTTCGCGAGAACTGGTTCGTGAACCGCCCCCACCAACCTACTTGCCGGGCTCATAGTCCTTCTCGTGCTTGCGCATGTACTCCATGAAAGGCGCGGTTCATGCGGAGAATCACCACCATCGAGTACTCCTCCGCCTTGTAACTGAGGCGGGCACTGTGCACCACCTGCTTGGCGCAGCTGAGGATGCGCTCGCAGAAAGACTCGGCCATGAGGGCGCCGATCTGGCCGGTCGAGCAGCTCGCCATCGCCGGGACCGTTCGGCCGACGGGGCCAGCCGTGCGGCGCCCGGTCGCCCGCCGCAGGACCGCGCCCGACCGGCCCACGCGCACAGCCTGGCCTCAATCGCCACTCTCTGCGGCGGAGTCGGCACCGTCGGCGCCCTCTGGATCCTCCTGGCACTCCTCGGCTTCCTCCCGACGGTCGGCGGCACCAACCCCGTGCGCTTTTAGTCAGACTCGATCCTCGGCATGCGCATTCTGAGCCGCTCCGACTTCCCCACAAAACTGGACAGTACCTTGCGTATCAGCGAGACACGTACACGAATGTGACCGGCCGGGATCTGCAGCTCGAGGCGGGACGCACGACTTCCCTCTTCAAAACCATGACCGAGACACTCGACCTCGCCCGTACTGTACCAACATCGCGAGCGGCGTCAAGGAGGACGATTTGAAGCCGATCAAAGACCTGCTAAAGATGGCGGACCGTAGTCCGACGGACGTCGCCCAGGTACATGCACGACCCGGCCGTGACGAACACGACCGCCCTCACCAAGGGATTGAGCTGCCTCAGGAAATAGGTCTTGAAGGCAACAGAACACTCCGGCCGCTTCGTTCTCAAACGACAGCGCTCGCACAAGGCCGTCCTCACATGGCGGAGGTGCGATGACGTATTAGACGATACGTAAATCAGCCAAAATCAGTGGTCTCACCGGCGGGCCCTCCTACTGCCAACCGGGAGGTGCGGGGCACGCCAGCCTCTCTTCTACGCCTCTCGTGCCTCGCGGCGCCTCTGCTTCAAGGGGGGAAGATACGGCTCTCACAGCCCATCATATGCCGTGGCACAGCGGGGAGCACAGCGGGCGGTACAAGATATTGTTCCCTATCTTCGCATGCTCGTCGTTGGTGATATGCGCGCGAGGTCATACGCCACAGGCCAGCAATCACTCGATGATGAGACTACACTGATGTATAGAGGCGCGTGTGTTATTATACAAGATAGACTCACATGGTCACAAGTGTTTGGTAAAACGCCAGCACGCTCGACACGACGAAGGTGTATTGGGCTCGAAGGCGCGGTGAATACAACCGCCTCGAGCGTACCGCTCAAACACGAGCCGAGGGTGGAGGGGGGGGGCGGCGGCGAAGAGGCGGGAGAGCTGGGTCCAGTGCGCTCTGCTGCTGGGGGGGGGGGGTCGGGACTGTGGTTCGCGAACTGTGGTTCGCGAACTGTGTCGGTGTGTAAGAGGTGTGAAAATAAGCTTGGTTCATGAACTAGTTCAGTGGTTCACCCTCGAACCGACCGTGAACTCTGAACCGTGAACCCGAACCGAGGCAGGACAAAAAAAAGGGCGAACCGCGAACCGTGAACGAACCAGGCGGGGCAGCGTCGGGCCGAACCGTGAACCGTGAACCGACTAGCACCCGCCCCGAGTCCGTGAACCGCGAACCGTGAACTAACCGTGAACCGCGAACTGGTTCATGAACCGGGTTCACGGTTCACCTCGTGAACTGAGAGTGTCCGCTGCCGTTTCTCGCCGCATTCACTCTGCGTCTTGCCGCAGTCGCTCTTGCCCACCGCCTCTCGCCTGCCGGTGTTTTCCGCGCGTCATGCATTCGCTCTCCACGCTCCTGCTCGCGGCCGTGCCCAGGACCAAGGAGATCGCGCCCGGAGTCCACATGCCGACAATGTCGCTCGGCACGTGCTGCGGCTCTGACCCGAGCGTCGGAGTCGCTCCCTGGCTTGCGTCTGGCGGCGTGGGCATAGACACTGCCAACGACTACCACGACCAGCCGGCCATCGCAACCGCGCTCAAAGCCACTGGCGCGGCGCGCGACAAGATCTTCCTGACGACCAAGGTTCCTGCCGGCGTGGCTGCGCTGCACGGTCCCGGCAAGCTCGACTGCTCGCTGGATCCGCAGCGGGCGGTGGACGTGCTCAAGGAGAACCTGGCGCAGCTCCGAATGACGCACGTCGACCTCGTGCTGCTGCACGGACCGTGCGAGCTGCAGGGCACGGCCGCCGCCGTCGACCCTGCCAAGGCCAACGCAGCTCAGTGGCAGGGCATGCAGATGGCCCTCTCGAGCGGGCTCACGAGGGCCATCGGCGTCTCCAACTACAACGTGACGCACCTTGAGGCGCTCCTCGCGGCGCCGACGACGCGCGTCAAGCCCGCCGTCAACCAGTGCCAGATGTCCATCAACGGCTCGGCCTTTTGCTCGCCCGAGACCGGCGTCTGCCTGCACGGGCCGGGCCACGACGACGCGACGATCGCCTTTTGCCGGACGCACAACATCACCTGTGCGCGCCGACGCCCAGCACCCGCTCGGCCACAGCCTTGCCGTCGCCGCCCCGTGACACCCTCGCCCCGCATGTCGCGCAGACGAGGCTTACGACGTGATGAGCGGCTGCCCCTTCCACGACGCGCGCCTCGGCGCCATCGCGCGCGCGCACGGCATGAGCGCCGCCCAGGTGTGCTTCCGCTGGACGCTGCAGCGAGGAGCGATCCTCGCCACCGGCACAGGTCACAACGCGACCAAGGCCGCGCTGCACTCCAAGGACGATCTGGGCACGTACGACCCGAACTTTGAGCTGACGGGCGAGGAGATGGCGTACCTCGACGGCATCCGTCCTCAGCGGGAGGGTGTGAGGACGTGAGGCTGAGCGGGTGACGACAGAGAGTGTGGTGTGTTTCGGCGCGGGATCGAAGTCACATTGCATAAAACCATGTAATTTGTATGTATGTGTGGATTGCGCCCCTGTCATATATGCACGACGGGGACTTGCTCCTTTTTACCCATCTCCCAGTAGAGGTGTCCGTTTACATATATATGTATCATGCACGACACATCCCACTACGTCTCTATATACGCCCATTCTCTTTTTTTCACATACAGGGCGCTCGAACAGACAAGAGCGGGACAGAGACGCAGAGAGATCTCTTATCTGGCAGCGTGGCACCGCGCGCGGCCAGCACGCGCATGTAAGACGTGTACCGAGACGAATTCTATAGCCCGATCCTCACGCCTTCCGCTGGTCGTCCATGTCGAGCGCGACCAGCAGCGCGCCCATCCGCTCGTCGGCCCTCCGCATCGCCTCCCCCACCTCGGCCGCCTCGCGGTAGCACACCTCTGCTCGCTCCGCCGGCCGCAGCTCGGGCCCGAGCTTGTCGAGGAAGACGTCTCGCGCGGGGAGGCCGCCGAGGCAGACCTTGAAGGTGCCCCGGAGCACCCAGTTGTGGTACCGCTCGAGGTGCGCCTTGTACGCCGCCGTCGCCACCGCGCTCAGCGTCGCGCCGCGGTCCGCCGCCAGCCCCTGCAGCAGGCCGCGCTGAAAGGCGAGCGAGCGGCGCAGCCAGGTGAGGGCGATGCCGGCGGAGGGGTCGCGCAGCACGCCGCCCGGCTTGTGGACCCCGCTCGCCCGCTCCGCCTCGAGCAGCCCTCGCAGCGTCGCCACCTGCGCCGCACCGCGCCGCTTGCCGAGCGCCTCCCACGCCTGTGTGCGGCCGAGGACAGGGCGCGCGGTGAGAGGGGAGGCGGTGAGAGAGGCGGCGGCGAGGGCGTGTGTGGGGGAGAAGGCGGTGTTGATGGGAGGCGCGCAGCGAGCGAGGCGACGCAGCGGGCGGCACGGGGGAGGGGGGCAGGAGTGCAGAGAGCGGCGGCGAGGGGAGGTTTGGCGGCGAGGGGAGGTTTGGCGGCCGCACCTTTGCGAGCTTGTCCAGGTTGGCGAGGTCATTCTTGACGGCGGGGGTCATCATCGAGCCGAAGACCTCCGTCACCGCAAGGTTGGTGCGGAAGGCGGCGACCAGCAACTCCACGTCCATCTCGCCCGACCCCGCGCCGTCCTCCTGGTCGCTGCCGCCTCCGGCCGCCATCGCCGCCTCAAACGCCCGAGTCGCCGCGTGCAGGATCGAATGCGGACCCGGCGGCGGCGGCGACGGCGACCGCCGGGGCGGCGGCTGAGACGACTGCGTCGGCGGCGGCGGCTGCTGCGGCGGCGGTGAGGACGCTTGTGGCAGCGGCTGCGGCTGCTGCTGCGGCGGCGGCAGAGGCTGCTCTGGCGGCTGCGGTCTAGGTGGCGGTGGCGGCGGCGGCGTGTGCGGCGAGAGCGGCGCGTCAATAATCTCGCCAAAGTCGGCATGCAGCTCGTTGCCCAGCTCGAGGGACGCGCGCTCTCTCTCGTCGGCCTCGTCTCTCTGCGTGCAGCGCTCGCTGTCCTCGTGTAGCAGGAGCAGCTCGACGACGCTGTCCGGCGTGGGCTGGCGGCGGTGGCCGAGGAGGGTCGGCGCGGAGAGGAGCGTCGGCGCGGGCGCCGCGCCGGGCTCCTTCATCGGCGACAGCGGCATGTCGACAGAGATTGAGGAGAGCGGCGTGTGCTGCGGAGCGCCGCCAATCGTCTTGCGCACCAGCCGCCCGAGCCACCCCCTGGCCCGGAGGACGGCCCAGAGGAGGAGGAGCAGTGCGAATAGGAGGGCGGTCCACAGATGTATCTCGCCCCTCACGCGGTGGTCGCACCGGCGCTCGCTCCAGCCAGGCCCGCAGCTCTTCTCACGCTGCACTGCGGCTGTCACAGAGAAGAGGAGGGTGCAGTACAACACCGACGCCAAGAAGGCACTGCGGAGCATCTCGTCGAGCCGCATGCGACTTGAACTTACGACAAGGAGCGGCTGCGCGTCTCTCTCTTCGACAAGGAGCGGCTGCGCGTCTCTCTCATGAAACCAGGCTGCCGCAACGGGCCGACCTTTTTCTTTTTGAAACAAACTAAAGGCGAAATGGCATATCGCTCTCGGGCCCACAGACATCCCGCACACCCGCCGCACACCCGCCGCCCCCGCGCGCGCCCCACCCCGGCCAGGAGAAAGGGGAGTGACAGTTTGGGATTGAAAGCCGAGTACCTCGCACTCCATGTGCGAGAACGCAGGGTAAATGTAAGCCGGATGGCTCACAGGCCACCTCTTGCGCCCCGAGCTCACCATCTACCGCACTGAGCACTTGTGCCCCCCCGCTCCCAGCCCATCCACCTCGCCTCGGGCCGCGCCGCGCGATCTCGGGCGATCTCGCGCAATCTCGGGCGATCTCGGGGCCGCGCCGCGCTATCTCGGGCGATCTCGGAGCGTCGCTCGCGCGGCGGCACACCTGCTCAAAAAAGGAAGGAGGTTGGAGGCAGGTCGCAGGAGGTCACGCCCCATCCAGAGCGCCGTCGTCGCCGGGTTTTTGGCCCCCGGGTCGTCGCCCGACGGTTGCTGCGCGGGGCAGCAGACCATCGGACGGCGCGACGACGCCCCGTCCGGCACGCTCCCCCCTCCACCCGGCTATTGCCGCACGAGCGCGGCAACGCCGACGGACTTCCCGTCCCCCCACCTGCGCCGCAATCACCGCCTTTTTTTTGAGCTTGAAACAAACGCAAGGCGACATGGCATATCGCTCTCGGGCCCACAGACATCCCGCACACCCGCCGCCCCCCGCGCGCGCCCCACCCCGGCCGGGAGAAAGGGGAGTGACAGTTTGGGGCGGAAAGTCGAGACAAAACAAAGTCGAGTATCTCGCACTCCATGTGCAAGAACGCAGAGAGAAATGAAAGCCGTCCGGCTCACAAGTCCGGCTCACGCGCCCCGGCTGACCGATCTACACCGCACTGGCCACTTCCGCCCCCTCGCTCCCAACCCATCCACCTCGCCTCAGGCGGTCGGGCCGCGCCGCGCAGTCTCGGTCGATCTCGCGCAATCTCGGGCGATCTCGGGGCCGCGCCGCGCCATCTGATCTCGGGCGATCTCGGAGCGTCGCTCGCGCGGCGGCACACCTGCTCACAAAAAAGGAAGGGCCCGGTTGGAGCCACGGGGCTCACGTGCTCGCTCGGTACGCCGCCTCAGCCCTCACTCTGCGCCACTTTGAGGCGTTGGCGAGGGCCGGTGAGGCGGCGCCCCGCGCGGCGCGTTCATCGCCCTCCACGCCGACCCCTGCGCGCACCGCTCATCTTGGCCCTCCTGGGGTTACTCTCGCGCTCGCGCAGGACCCGGGGGACTCCCTCCCCCCCCCACCTCCGACGAGTTGGGTCGGTGCTGCGCCCCTTGTGGCGCCTGTGCATATCGCGTGCCCGCCCCCCATAAGGCTGGTGCCAAGGCCAGATCAACTGCCAAGGCTGGTGCCAGGGCCAAATCAACTGCCTGGCTGGTGCCAAGGCTCTTAAAGGCTCCCCTCTGGTGAGGCCCTCTCCATCTCTCCTCCCTCTCAAGAACTCTCTCAACTCTCTCTCTCCCCTGAGACTCTCTCTGCTCGCTCCGCCCTCTCTCTCCCTCCCTCTCTCCCTCCCTCTTGCGCGCCCCCCCCCCCCCCTCTTCTCTCTTTTCTTTTTTGCAATTTGGTTGTGATTCCGATTCTAACGTCCCCTGCTGCCTCGCGCGCGGGCCTCACGCCGCCGATTCTAACGTCCGCTGCTGCCTCGCGCCCTCACGCCGGCACCCACGCCGCGTCGCGCCGCTCCTTGAACGCGGCGATGCCCTCCTTCGCCTCGTCCGAGTGGAAGAGCTGCTGCGAGAGGGGCGCCGCCCAGTCGAACGCCTCCTCGCGGCTCATCTGCGGCACCCGCGCCACCAGCTGCTTCGAGGCGGCGAGCGCCTTCGGCCCGCCGCGCACGAGCTTGCCCACGAGCTCGTCCACCTACAAGAGGGGCGGCGCGGACGCGTTCCAGACACGAGGGCCGCCACCGCCGTGCCCGCGGCGGCAGCCTGCGCGCCTTTGCGTCCAGCTCCGCCGGCGGAACCGCGTAGTTGACCAGACCTACCGCCGCCGCCCGCGCGGCGCTGATCCGCTCGCCGCTGAGGAAAAGCTCGCTCGCGTCCGCGCGCCGCAGCTTGGGCAGGCACACCACGGAGATGACCGCCGGGCAGACGCCCAGCCGGACCTGCAGCGGAGGCGGAGGTGGAGGCGGTGGAGGAGGTGGAGGCGGAGGCGGAGGCGGAGGCGGAGGTGGAGGTGGCGACGGCGAAGGGTGGCGGTGGTGGGCGCTAGGCGGAGGCGTCCGGGATGGCGGGCGCGGGTGGCGCCCGGCGGCGGCGGCGTGGCAGGCGGAGGGGGAGTGGCTCGCCTCTGTGAAGCCAATCTTTGCGTCGTCAGCGACGACCGACACGTCCAGCGCGGCCGCGAGGCCAACGCCGCCGCCCATGCAGTGCCCCGCCACGCGGCCGACCACCGGCTTCGGGCACTCGACGATCGCATCCAGCACAGACACCAACGAGTGGCGCGGCGCGGCGGTTGAGCGGCCGCTCAGGTCCGCGCCGGCGCAAAAGGTGTTGCCCTCGTTGGAGAGCACGACGACGCGGACGTCGTCGTCGGAGGCCGCCGCCGCGAGGTGGTCGCCCAGCGCGTTCACCAGCTCCACGCTCAGCGCGTTTTTCCTCTCCGGCATCGCGAGCGTGATCAGTGCGACGCCGCCAGCCACCTCGTATGCCACAAAATCGGTGGCGGGCGCCTCGTCCGCCGCCGGCGGCGGAGGCGCCGCGACGCGCCCGAGGGGGACGTCCACCATCGCCCGAGCAAGCTGCGGCCGGAGAGGCCGCAGACGACGCGCAGCAGACAGGAGCAGGGCCGTCATCGTGAAGCTGCCGCCAAGACAGTGGCCGGACCGGATCGTGGCACTGAGCGCGCGCAAGGAGAAGAAAACGCGCGCCGTCGTCGAGTGAAGAACGAGCCCTCCCTTGGGGTGTCCGTTTTCTTTCTTTTCTTTCTTTGAAGAACCACAAAACTAAGATAAAGAGACTTTTGTTGCAAACCTAAAGAAGAAAGGCGGCGCGCACGGTAAGGATCGTCGCGGCACAATTTTTATTTTCGCTGCTCACAAATGACCCAACGATATCTCGGCTAATCTGCCGGTCATATGTACATGTATCTCGGCACACCTCGGTAAAGAGGTGAAGGATCATCGATCGTGAGGCGCCGACGACACACAGGTGAGCCGCCCTCGCCGATTTCCTCAGAGGAGCCGTCCAGAAAATGCTCACACTCCAGGACGGGCAAGGCAGCAACACGCTCACCGCCGACGTGCCCTGCGCCTCGCCCTCCACTGAGACTGCGCTCTCCGACGACAACGACGCGCCCGAGAACCCCTACAAGCGACGGAAGGTCGAGTGGGCCAACAACGAGGACCTCTTCATACTTTCGGCTGTGAGGACGCTCGGTACGCAGTGGCCCAAGATCGCCAGCCAGCTCCACAACCGCACGCCCGACGCCGTCCGCAACCGGTGGCACCGGCTGCAAAAGGCACACGCCTTTGACGCTCCCGACAGCTGCCAGCAGCGGACTGACGCGGCCGATGCGTTGCTGTGCGCGGCGGGCGCGCCGGCACCCGGCGGCAAGATCAAGGGCGACTGCATTAGAGGCTCCGACCACGGGAGGACCATGTGGAGCTCGAGGGAGGACGAGATCATCGAGTCGGGCGTCAAGCAGTTCGGGTGCAAGTGGCGGCAGATCGCAAAGCTGCTTGAAGGACGCTCCGACTCGAGTATCCGCAATCGCTGGATGCGGATTTTGAAGGAGCGTGAGGCGGCGGCCTTCAAGCCTCCCGCCCAACCGCACCGGGAGCCCCCAGCGCCCCTCTTCAAGATCGCCGCGAGCGTGCCCAACGGGCAGCTGGTCCAGCTGCCCGTCGGACAGCCGCCAGTCGGGGTGCCAGTCGTACAGGTGCCAGTCGGACAGGCGCCAATCGGACAGGCGCCAGTCGGACAGGCGACGAACGTGCACCCCGGCGGCTGGATCCCGATGCCTCCCCAGCAGAGCTTCGTCGGCAACCCCTCGGCGGTCTACCTGCCGAACGCCGTCACGATGGCGGGGCCGATGTGGTTCCGTCCGCCGCCGGCCAAGACTCCGCCGCCGGCTAAGCTGATGCGGCAGTCCTCTGCGAGCGACGCCAACGTGCTTGCTGGCGTGAGGGCGGCGCCCGAGGCGGAGAGCTGCTAGCCAACCGCCGCTCTGCCCCACGACAGTTGTTTACTTTGCGGCGCCCGCGCCTCACGCGCCCTGAGAAGCGAAGAGCCTCTCGCCGCGTCCTTGTACTGTCCCCGCCGCATGCGTGCTGGCCTGTGGCTCTAGGTAGAGATGCATGTGTGCTCCCGCATACGCTGTTCACCTCCTGTCGGTTGCTCGCCGGTTCGCGCACTCAGTATGTACCTCGAGGTCTGCGGGGTTGTGCGCGCTCACCGGCGGCAGCGTGTGTTCATAGTCGTCCCGTGTGGTACAGTATTCGCGCGCCCGGCAGCTCCTGAGGCTGCTCGGGTGGCGCCTTGTTCACTCCGAACACCGAACACGTATGTTCTATTCCTCAAAAAACAAAAACCTTACTCCTTAGCCTCGAAAACCCCGAGAGGGTTTTTATGCTTCATTCGCTGTTCATCGGCGTGCCGCCGCCTCTCGGTCCTGCGCTGTGCGCCACTGCGAGTAATTCGCCCGCCTAGCGCCATCGGTGCCAGTGCGCGCCAGTCCCGTGCCACAAATAAATAATAAATAAAACGGACACCCCAACCTAAGGGCTTTTTACCCACCTCACAGTAGAGTGGTGTCCGTTTTTATTTATTTATTTAAGGGCTGGGCGTCCCCGCGCAAGTCCAAGTGAAAGACAGGAGAGATGGGTGACGCACAAACCCGAGGGACAGCGCGCACCCCGCCCCGCTCGCGCAAGTCGTGTTAGTGCCAAACTCGTTGGAGCACTTGCCAAAGAAAGAAAGAAAGAAACGGACAGCCCAAGAGAGGGATGGGAGGAATGTAGTGCCAGTCCGGCCAGTCCTATTTTTTGCGGGTGGAGCATTGAGAGAGATTTTTAGAAGCCAACAAGAAATCTGGCACGGAGGTGATTTATTTGTTTGTGTTAGTGCCAAAGAAAGAAAGAAAGAAAGGCGAGACTCAAACGAGGGATGGGAGGAGGACAAGGTCCCAGGGACGGAAGGGAACGGGAGCGGGACCCGCGGGTTTATTCTTTTGCTCTCGCCCATTCTGGCTCGCCCTCAAGAGCTGCACGCACATTTCACTCACGGGCCGCACTCGCGCTCGCACTGAGGCGAGCAGCATATCCATGCATCGCTCACTGCGTCGCGCGCCTCGCGGCCACGCCTCGCTACGCAGCCCAACATAATAATACTCACGACACTGATCAGTCTGCGGCGACATTGCGCTCGCAGGCGCTTTCGGCAATATGATCCAGATGAAGATCCAGGTGCCGCTCCACCACCCCGGAGGACCTGTCGAGGCAGCGTTGCCGTGGGGCCAGGTTCACACCGTCGTGCTGCCGCCGGGCGCAAGGCCTGGGCAGTTTGTCTACTTTCCTTGCCAGCTTCCCCCGCTTCCCGCCCTCCTGCAGCCTTCCCACCCGGTTGGAATGCCGCCTCCGTTGATGCTGCCGGCTCCACAGCTACCGCCTCCGCCGCAACAGCAGCCTTTCCGGCCGACCTCTCCGCCCACTCCGCCGATGTCCCCCCTCCGGCGAGTGCCGCCGTCCGAGTACAACGTCGACGACGAGTCCGCTTTGGCCCTCCTGCAGCAGTTCTCGTCTGCGCCGGGCGGGCTCCAGGCATGGACGCCGGAGTCCGGACTCGAGGTCGACCTCGACATGCGCTCTGAAGCGGCGCTCCGCGCTCTCTCTGTCGCGGACCTCAAGACTCGATGCCGCGCCCTCGGTACGCCCGTCACCGGCAACAAGGCGCAGCTGATCGAGCGCGTCCTTGACCCCGCTTGCCACCAAAAATTCCGCCCTGCCAAGAAGTCTGAGGCCAACCCCCGCTACGCGGGCTACGGCCAGATCGGAGACGACACCGCGGGCCTCGATCTCCCCGAGTTCTGCCAGGGCTGCGACAGGGCCTTTAGCCCATCGCTTCGCTTTCTGGACTACTTCGCAGACAGCGAGGGCGGCGACGCGCTGTGTCTCAAGTGCCACGCGGATCTGCCGCCGGGAGGAGCCGTCGCGGGCTCCTGCTCCATGCGAGTCGGCGACGTCGCGTGATCTCGCGACGGGCCGCTTGTCACCGGGGCGCGGGGGCACTGCCGGCGGACTCGCCACTTTTTGAGAGGAACGCCGCGGTCGACAAAGGGCGAAGTCCAAAGAGGTGAGAGCGGGCCGGGTTCGTGGAGACCACGCCCTACCTCCCTGTGCGGCGGCGCAGCGCATGGTGCGGCGGGTGGCGGCGGCACGGCACGAGACATCGCAACTCTCTTATTCGAAACCGAACGGCACACACGGTGGGGTCTGCTCTGTCTATCTCAGAAAAAATGTTTTAGGGCAAAACCCTGGGCACATTGGGCCCCCCCCCCCCCCCCCCTCCTCTTCGGACTAGACACGTGCACTACAAGTCTGGGGTTGGGTTGGTGGGCTCTGTCGGCTCGGGGCATGGTCGGCTGGTTGTGAGCGGCCGCACACTGCTCGGTACCCGCCCTGCACATCTAAAGTCATGCCCGACCCCCCCCCAGCAGCAGCAGAGCTCTGGTGCTGGGGGGGTCGGGACCCCCCCCCTAGCAGCAGAGCTCTGGTGCTGGGGGGGTCGGGACCCCCCCAGCAGCAGCAGAGCTCTGGTGCTGGGGGGTGCTGGCAAGTGGCAGCTCTGTACGGCTTTACAGACAGCTGGAGCGATTTTTTTCGCCGGCTTGCGCCGCCCAGTCGTCGGCAAGGTGCTGCATATGAAATGGCTTGAGGGCGAGCTGCATGGCTTCCACCACGTCGCTGCCCGCCATTGCGGCGACGCGTCGCGGCGGACCTGACAGTTTTGCCGGGCGACGGGCGTGCGCGCGCGCGCGTGCGCGTTTTCGAAAAAAGAAAAGGCACCGTCACCTTGATGACTTCAGTCGATCGATTTCGACGAGCGAGCGGTCCGAGGATCGAGCGGGGGACCGATAGGCTAGGGAGATCGATCAACGTCAGCCGAGACGCCCGAGTGAGTGGCTCACTATATACGCTATGGAGAAGTTTGTTCGAGACCTCGGGAGCGGCCGGCTATTGCCTATTCACACCTCGGCAGTGTGGTTTGGGCCGGGCAGGGCAGTGTGGGTTTCACACCCGGGGCTTTTAGTGTGGTAGTACATAAGTACAAGATAGACTCACATGGTCACAAGTCTTTAGTAAAACGCCAGCACTCGACACGACGAAGGTGTATTGGGCTCGAAGGCGCGGTGAACACAACCGCCTCGAGCGTACCGCTCAAACACGAGCCGAGGGCACTCCTTTTGCTGCCACTCATAAAATCGTTGGGTCGCTTCAGTTCACGAGCGCGGGCGCGATTGGGGAGATGCAGGTGGGAAGACCACCTGTCGGGTCGCCGGGCCGTCGCGGCACCATCCACGCCGCTGAGGCGCCGACGCGGTACAGGGGGCCCGCGATCTGGGGCCACGGCATTCGAGTGCGAACAGCTAGGGAGGTCCCCCCGTGGGCCGACCCTCCGATTTTATGAGAAGAGAACAAAGGGAGTGAGCCGAGGGGGGAGAGGGGCGGCGGCGAAGAGGCGGGAGCGCTGGGTCCAGTGCGCTCTGCTGCTAGGGGAGTCGGGACCCCCCCCCCCCACAAGAAAATTTTTTTTTTGGGGGGGGGCCCCCCCCCCCCCCCCCGCAGAGTTCTGCTGCTGGGGTCAGACCCCCCCCCCCCCCTGCAGCAGGGATGACTTTAGATGTGCAGGGGGGGTACCGAGCAGTGTGCGGCCGCTCTGTGTTGCGATGTTGCGGATTCCGGATATGTTCGGTAGGTGCGGATTGCCGACGTTCGCCGGCCTTCTGCAGAGGCATCCTAAGCATGATCCTAAGGAGCTAAGGTCAGCAGCTCAGCCCCCTCGGCGCCAGGGATCGCGCGGGGCGCAGCACGCCCTGTGTCTTCTGCGCGAGCTCCGAGTCCCTGGTTTATCAAGGTCCAAGTAATGAAACGGGCCTCGTTTTTCTTTTTACGCCGAATTCACTGGTCTCTTGGCAACTCGCTCACCCCACAGCACTTCGCGTATCCGCGCACTGAAGACGGGCAGTGGCCACGCACAGCGTTTATAGAACGCGGTGTTTACACTCGAGACACGAGAGGGGAGAGCCGTCTCTCTGTGCTTTTTCTCGGTTTTTCGAGGGGAACACACTGATCATAAACTGTATCTACAATCTGATAAAGCCGTTATACTGCTACACTGGTCACTGCACAACCACAAGCCACACAACTGAGGAACTGTCGCGTCAGTGTGTGTGGCGGGCCGGGTGTGGTATAAAGTGTATTACAGTTACCATGCATAAAATCGAGTGGCCTAGCATGCCGGCTCGCCGACAGTCCCGCACACACACACACTCACACACCATCTCTACATGATACGGCTTCGCCTCCGTCCAACGCACTCAAGTCTGACCGGCACTGTATGGCGTTGGGCCAGAGCCCACCGGCGAGAGAGCGGCCCTCGTGCTGCTCTTCCCGAGAATGGAGCTAGGCGCGACAGCGCTTCGTCAGCCACTGCAGCCGCGTCAGTGCCGGACAACGTCGGGCATCCGGTGGATTACCGCGTCGCGCTCGTCGACGCCCGCCTCGCGAAAGAGCGACGAGTAGTCGAGCGGCGTCAGGATGAGGAACTGTCGGCCCGGCTGCTGCCGGAAGATCTCAAAGAGCAGCTTAAGCGACGCGGCCTGGAAGGACGAGTCCATGTTCTTGTCGAACTCGTCGAGCGCGCGCATCGGCGTCGCCGAGAGCTGCCACATGGCGAGGACGAGCGACAAGGTCGAGAAGGCCTGCTCGCCGCCCGACAGCGAGCGGAGCGCCGTCGTCGAGCGGGCCGCCGCGTCGCCCGCCCGCGGCGCCACCTGCGCCTCGAGCACGTCCTCCTTGTGGTCGAACCGGAGCGACCCGCCCCTGCGGCACGGCACGGGCACAGGCTCGTGACGCGTCGGGGCTGCTGCTGCTGCTGCTGCTGCTGCTGCTGCTGCTGCTGCTGCTGCTGCTGCTGCTGCTGCTGCTGCTGCTGCTGCTGCTGCTGCTGCTGCTGCTGCTGCTGCTGCTGCTGCTGCTGCTGCTGCTGCTGCTGCTGCTGCTGCTATCTCCGCACAAACATGCTGTTCCCTCACACACACAAACTCATGACGACGCGGCGGGGAAGCGGACGGGCCGTGAGGCGTGAGGGGCGCACATCGAGCGGCGGCTCAGGTGCATCTGGAAGTCGGAGACGGCCTGCACGCCCTGCGCCTTGAGGAAGCGGCGGTGGAACTTGTACCGCTCCTGCACTGAATCCTCCACCACCTTGGCCGTCGCCTTCACCGCCGTGATCTGCTCTTCGTGCTCCGCCATCGCGCGCTCCGCGTCACGCTGCGCCTGCAGCAGCGCCGCGTAGGTGGTCTCGCCGCGGTTCTCGCCGCCCGCGAGGTGCTCCGCCTTCTTGAGCGCCGCGCGCATCTTCTGCAGCCGCTTCTGCACCGCCTCGACCGACTCGCCGCCGCTGCTCCCGGCGCCGCCGCCCGCGGCCTCGGGCTCGGCGAACTGCGACGCCACTCTCGCGCGGATCCCCTCCGCCTCCTCCTTTGCCCGCCCCACCTCGAGCTCTTGCTCACGCAAGGCGCGCGCCTGCCGCTCCGCCGCCTGCCGCGCCTTGTGCACGGCGCCGTTGGCACGCTTGAGCTCCTCGTCCAAGCCGCCGTCGCCCTCGGCCGCGCCGCGCCCGCCGAGCGAGCGCACCTCCGCCTCGGCCAGCTTCTGAGAGCGCTGCAGCGGCGGCACCGCCTCGCTCGCTAGCCGCGCGGCGCCCTCGCGCTCCATCTCCTCCTGCGCGAGCCGGCCGATGTCCGACTCGATCTCGGACAGGTCCTCCTGCAGCAGCCGGAGGTCCTCCTCCACGTCGTCGCGCAAGCCCGCCTGCTCGACGCCGGCCATCTGCCGCTCGGCGGCGCGGGCACGCTCCGCCGCCTGCCGCCACCGCCTGCCGAGCGCCTCCTCCTCCTCGCGCCCGCGCGCCGCCTCGGCCGCCGCGCCGCGCGCCTCCTCGGCCGCCTGCGCCGCCTCCGCCTCTGCCGCCGCCTGCCGCTGCTCGAGCCCGCTGAGCACCGCGGCCGAGTCCATCCGCATGAGCCCGCGCGCCGTGTGGCTGCCGGTCTGCTCCGACGCCTCGAGCTCGCCGCGCAGGTAGTGCTTCATGCCGTCGGCGTCGAAGGCGACGAAGGGCACGCGCTTCTTAAACAGCTCGCGAGCGTCTGTGAGGCCGCCGATGAGCAGCGCCTCGGGCGAGTAAAAGTTGAGCAGCGCGTTGAACGCCTTGGGCGGCGGGGGCGGGGCTCAGCTGGGCCGCGCTGGAGCCGGGGCTGAGGTGGTGTGCGGTGCCGCCGTGCCCGGGGAGCGCGGCATCGGAGGAGCGGCGAGTGCACGCCTGGTCGTCGTCCACTTCGACGGCGTCGAGGACGGAGGCGACGTCGGGGTGGCGCGAGGGGGCCGGCTTGAAGCGCGCCTCTCGCTGCTGGACGAGGATGCGGACACTGCAGAGCTTGGGCGCGTGCGTCTGTGGGCCGGGGTGGGGGGTGGGGGGT
>NW_005197506.1:555283-578474 GCF_000372725.1 Emiliania huxleyi CCMP1516 | reverse complement strand
CCCGCGGGGTGGGGGTGGGGTGGGGGGGTGGGGTGGTGGATCACTGGGTGGAGGGTGGAGGGTGGAGGGGTGCGGCGGAGGCGGCGCGAGGGCTCCGCCGCGGACGAGGAAGGACCGAAGGAGGAAGGATCGGAGGAGGAAGGTCGGAGCAACGGGGGTGGGGAGGGGCTGGGAGGGCGGCGCCGCGCCTCTGCCACGAGCTTTGAGGTCGAGGCGACCCGGTCGGCGAGCGGCGCGCCACGCTCCTCGTGCTTCTCGAGCGAGGTGGCGATGCCCTTGTACTCGTCCCTCGCCGCGAGCAGCCGCTCGCGCACTATGTCCGCGTTGCACGCCGCCAGGAAGAAGTCGTACCGCCGCTTCCCGCCCGACGTCTCGCGCAGGAAGTTTGCGTGGACGGCTTGGGTCAGGACGGCGCACGGGTTCTCGACTTGCAGGTTGAAGTGCTCGGCGAGCGCCGCGACCTGTCCCGGGCGCGGAGAGGGCTGGCGGCGAGGGCGGCGGCGGGCAAAGGGGCGGGGGTGCACACCTGCTTGCGGGTGGCGGCCACGCCGTTGATCTTGTAGCGCGAGCTGGTCTTGTTGCCGGCAAGGCGGGTGAGCTCGCTCGTCACCGTCACGTTGCGCTCCTCCTCGAGGCGCGCCTGGGTCTGGGTCGACGCGCGCTGCGTCTCCCACGGGTCGTCCGACCCGTTGTACAGCACGAGCACGACGCTCGCGTAGTCCTTGCCGTCCTGAATCAGGCCCTGCGCCGCCCGGGCGCCGCCCGCCGTGCCAGAGTGCTTGTTTGGGTTCCCTCCCAGCGCCTGGATCACGCCCGCGAGGATGGCGCTCTTGCCGGTGCCATTGCTTCCGACGATGAAGTTGACGTGCGGATTGAAGTCGAGGTGGAAGTGCGAATGGGCTTTGAAATTCGTGAGCGTGATTGAGCGCAAAACGCCGTTCTCCGCCTGGATCGGCTGGCCCGGCCGGCCTGCGCTCGTCCTGGCGGCCGGCATCGAAGCGGCCACCGCGAGCGGTTGTTGGGCTTCTCTGAAAAGAATTTTACGATGCGCGCGCAACTGAAATTGGCGCTTGCTCGAGGAGAGCTCGATAGACTCGAGGGGCCAGGATATGCAGCGAGGAGGGCGGAGCTGCGCCGAAAGGCGCAAGAAGCCGCGAGAGCAAGGGACCGGCAGGAGGCGGCGGCGCCGCAGAACGAAGCAGAGGAGAGCGACGCGACAGAAGAAGAAGAGAGAAGGTAAAGAACGACGAGAAGGGGGCGACCGCGAGGTGGCATGAAGGTCGCAGCGAGGAATCGGCGAGAGGCTGCGAAGAGAGATAGGAAGAGGCGGACGCCCAAGGGTGGGCGACGGCTAGCGCACCACACCTCTCTCCTTAAAATCCCTGTGTGGTGGCGGCGTGCCGTCCTCCCATCCCTCCCTTGGGCTGTCCGTTTTCTTTCTTTCTTTCTGAAATTGGCGCCGCATCGTGTACTACCGACCCACGCCAAGGCGCGGGGCGGTGGTGCTCGCCGGCGCTCGCGGTGCTTCGGTGCTCGAGCGCGCTCAACATTGTGGTCGTTCAGGGCGGCTCGCACAGCGCCCGCAGACAGACACACACACACACACACACACACACACACACACACACACACAGAGAGAGAGAGAGAGAGAGAGAGAGAGAGAGAGAGAGAGAGAGACAGACACACAGCCCCTTCCCCTTCCCCTTCAAACCACGAGGACACGCGCAGGGGCCGCACCTCTAGCGAAGCCCACAGAGTGGGAGACTCCTATCACCGCCCTGCCACCCACGTGAGCCTTTTGGCCGCCTCTGTCAGTGTGCCCGTGGTAGTGAGAGACTGCTGGTGAGAAGCCGGAGGAAGGTCGCTAGTCGAGAGAGATCGCCAGTGGAATAGGGAGTCCACCGTGCTGCGAGCCTGTCGCTGTCCCTTGTCAGGAGCAGGGGAGAACTAGGAGAGCGCAACCAGTACGCAGTAGGAGGCCCGCGCCTGCCCCCGTGCCGCCGGGTGCAACCCGTCCTATACGAGAGAGGAATCCCTGGGACCCTGTCGTGTGGGTGAACCCTGCCCAGCCCCCCTCCGTGTCGCGATGCGCTCCCCGCTCCCGTTCCCCTGTGTCCCTGATCGTCCTTACAAGATCCTGCTCGTGCAGGTGGGGACCCTGTCCTTCTCCCACCCCTTGTTTGGTGTGTCCGTTTTATTTATTTATTTATGAAAAGAATTTTACAAGAAAACTCCCTCGCACAACACTGGGCACGGGACTGGCGCGCACTGGCACTAACACATGAAAAGAATTTCGCTACGCGAGAATATTGCCGTAGTGAGGGTAAGGGCTCTCTATCTAGCCCGCAGGCCGCAGCCCGATGCCGACCGATCATCCGGCCGACTGGGTGCGCTTCCTAGCTCCCCGGCCCTGGATGCGAGGTTGATGACTGCACTCTCCAATCCCTGGTTATGCCGGTTTCTTTTCGTCAGATTGACGCGCTATCTCGTGCGATCTCGCGGCGATCTCGCCTATTCACGTCCCGTTTTTTCTTTTCTTCTTCGCGCTGCGCGCGCATCTCGACAAAACGAAGAGACGTACAGTACTCCGAGTAGTCGTATCTCGCGTTCAGACGCCGCTCCACTAGCCGATCAACCGGCGTGCGCGCGGGAAGAGAGGGCGCCCGCCGCAGCGGCGGGGGGGGGGGGGGGGGCTATATCTGGCGCTATCTGGCGCTATCTCTGGCGCTATCTGGCGCGCTATCTGGCGCTATCTGGCGCTATCTGGCGATCTCGTTCTATCTCATTCTATCTCGTTCTATTTCGTGTCGATCACGATCTGACAAAGAAACCGGCCAGACTAGGGCTAAAGTGCTCCTCCAAGTGCCACCCGAAGAATTTTACGATCCCAGGTCGCACAGCACGTTTCAATCGAATCTACTAAAATGCCCTCAAGTGAAAACAATGCACTCTTTCCGCGATTTCGGAGACACTAGACGCGCACACAAACAACAAATCAGCCAACGGGGCGGCAGCCCGGGTCGGACTAGGAGCCTCCCCTCTCCCCCGCCTCGACCCGCTCGCCCTCACGCGCCGGTTCGTCGCACACGGCGGGCGTCCACGCGGCGCGGTGCAGGCTCGCGTAGCTCCGCGCCGGAGCTGCCGCCGGCTGCGGCTCGACGTGGTCCTTGGCGATGGCCTTGGCGATCGCCGCCGCCTCCCAGTTGATCTCTGCGAGCCGGCCGACGATGTCGGAGAAGCCAGCAAACCACAGCGCCGGCGCCACCTCGCGCCCGCTCTCGATCTGCCCCCACGCGGAGGCGAGCCGTGGCAGCAGGTCAGCCGGCAGGAAGCGCGCGTGCGGCGCGGCGGCGCTCGCCTTGGAGTAGCCCGTCGCAAAAACGACGAGGTCGTACGGCGCCTCTTCGCAGACCTCGGCCGTGCCCTCGGCGCCGTCGGCCGGCGTCGTGGTCTCACAGAGGAGCGCACCGCGGCGGGTGAGCCGAGCGAGCCGTCGACCCTCGACGCTGATCTCGCCGCGCCGCACGAGCTCGATGGTGCCAATGTCGAGCAGTGGCGCCCTGTGGTGCCGCAGCAGCTCGCTCTTGACTCCGGCGCGGCTAAGCTGGAGCCCGGCGGAGGGCAGGTCCGAGTAGAGCAGCCGCTGGAGCAGGCCGCCGACGGCGTCGCTCAGCCAGATGGGCGCAAGGAAGCGCTCAAAGTAGAGGAGGGAGCGCATGCCGTGAGGGTAGAGCGAAAAGAGCCAGCGTGGGAGGACATGGATCGGCGAGCGCGCCGTCACCGTGACGCCGGCCGCGCCCTGCTCCCACAAGTCCAGCGCAACCTCCGCTCCCGAATTGCCAAACCCGACCACCAGCGCCTTCTTGCCCGCGTACTTCGCGCCACCTCGCCAGGCCGCCGAGTGCATCGACTCGCCTTCGAAGCTCTCCCGCCCCTCGATTGGGGGGATGACGGGCGCTCCCTCCTGTCCCGTCGCCACTACCAGCGCGGCCGCCTCGTACCGCCGCCACTGCACGGCCCCGTCGGCGGTGCGGATCGACACGCGGAGCGACCAGCCTTTACCGTCGGCCGCCGGCTTGGCGGAGGTGACGGTCGCGTTGTAGCGCACGTGCGGCGCGAGGACGGTGCGGGCATAGCCGTCGTAGTAGGCGGCGAGGTCGGACGCAGAGACGTACTCCGGAAAGTGGTCGGGGAAAGGCCAGCCGGGCAGTTGAGAGGAGGCGCCGACGGTGTGAAGATGCAGACGCGGGTAGCGTGTGCGCCACGAGTGCCCTGCCGTCACCTCACGCTCGAAGACCACAAAGGGGACCCTTGCCTGCTGCAGCCGCGCAGCGGTGGCGAGGCCGGCGGGGCCGGCGCCGACGATCGCGACGAAGCCGCGGCTCGCGCACGCCTCCGCCTCCTCTGGGAAGAGTCGCCGGATGGGATAGGCGGACTGCCCGTGGGGGAGGGTGGACCGGAAGGCTCCCGCCACGAGCAGCGCCGCCACCACGGCTGCCAGCGCCCCGCCCCGCCAAGCCGCGCTGGTAGGCTTGTCGCGCGCGGAGCCGTCGGGTGTGCTGGCAGGCTTGCCGCGCGCGGAGCTGTCGGGTGTGCTGGCAGGCTTGCCGCGCGCGGAGCTGTCGGGTGTGCTGGCAGGCTTGCCGCGCGCGGAGCCGTCGGGTGCGTTGGGCCGGCTGTCGGCCTCGATGAGGATGGGCTTCTCAGCAAAGGCGACGCGCCGTCCTGTTCGGCCACTGAGGCCATCAATCACCGAGACGGGCGACTCCGCGGAGACTGGCGAGGAGAGGTCGGGGGGCGAGGGGAGGGCGGCAGCGGACGGTGCTTCTGCCAAGAGGCACTCGACAGACATCGCGCGGAACCGCTGGTAGCGGTCGCCCGAAACCTTGAACTCCTTGCGGAGTGTCATGCGCACCCGCCCCCAGAGCCGCTTGGCCGAGGAGCAGCGGCTGCGGAGGCGCGCGTGGCACACGGATGGTGCCGCGCGGCACGCGTCGATGCCCACGCCCGCCGCACTCGCCCACCCCGGGTTGCAAGTGCCCATCAGAATGTCCCAGAGCGGGGAGTCGCCAAAGTTGCCGTTGTTTTTCGTATGATGATTCTCGTGGTGTGCGTCGGCGCCGGAGCTCTGCATCATCAGGGCGCCCACCAGCCACGGCAGCTCGTACCCCGAGTGGATGGCGTAGGAGTGTATCAGGCGCACGCTGATCCACGAGAGGAAGGCGGCAAAGGAGACGCAATCGCCAAGAAGGCTCAGCAGCATCGCGGGTACAAAGACAGGGAGGTTGTGACCGAGGAAGCTCTCGGCGTCGCTGGCGTACTCTGCGGCGAGGGCGTAGCTGCCAACGACAGAGTGGTGATCCTTGTGCCAGCGGTAGAACGCCCGTGTGTGCAGTAGGCGATGGCAGTGGTAAAAGATCGCGTCGTGCAAGACCATCTGCCACGCCACCTGCCACGCCACCCACCAGAAACCAGTGGTGGCGTCGAGCTGCGCTTTCATCCCGGCGAGCAGCATGAGTGGGACAATGAAGAGGAGTTCGAGCGGCTGGACAATGTAGCTGCTCCAGCACCATGCGGAGACGACCTTCCAAACTGAGGGGTGGGCCGCGTCGGCGCCTGCGCTCCGCTCGTGCCGCGAGCAGCCGATCATATCGCAGATCACGTGGAAGAACAGCCCAGCCACGCCAAAGTAGAGGACGCTGTGAGCAATGGCGATGAGGAAGCCGACCTCGACACTGATCCACCACTCGCCACACATCTCCTTCCCGCTCTGCCAGACTTGCTGCACATCGCGCAACTCAACGAAGTGTTGGCAGTAGGGCAGGAGCACCCACTCGTGAAGCAGCGCACCGAGCAGGCCGGAGCGAGCGGCGCTGGCGAACTCAACGAAGCGTTGGCAGTAGGGAAGGAGCACCCATTCGTGAAGCAGCGCACCGAGCAGGCCGGAACGAGCGGCGCTGGCGGCGAGGCGGAGCCCAGCGGCAGACGCATCTCGCGGCATGTTGCCCAGGGCCGGTCGTGTCGCCGACAAGGATAAAGGACCAGGGCCCTGTAGTGTCGTCGAATAAGGGAGTCACGCTCGATCAATTACGTAATCAATTGTGAGATATCTTGTTTTTTTTTGTATGTAGCTCTTACGTACATTGTTCAATTATGAGAACGTCAATCGTGTTATCGCTGCTGTGAAAGTCTCTCACGGCGCAACACTCTTCACCACATGCAGCCTCGACATACATCATGTGGGTCACACTTACTCATCACACAAAACTATATCCGATTCGGTCCCCTCGAGCTCACTCCGCTCAGCCGATCTTGCGGTCGTTGTAGCGCAACATGAGTGCTGCCTGAATGTAATCTGCGAGCGTACTCACCTGCAGATCCCCGAACGAACATCGTCTTAATTAAGGAGCGCAAAGACGCGCTCACACGATGCCGAGTTGGGAGAGATGGCAAAGACAATCTGTGCTGCCCGTACCCACCCCGAGATGGCATCATCAGAGTTTGGCACGCAGTACAGCGTCCACATTCGGCAGCACGCCGTCTTGGTTGGCGGCGAGTGCGCGGCCCAGAGCACGCAGCTCCTCAACGCGCCGAGGAACCAAGAGAATCTCCAACCGATCACCCTCAAGGGCGTACGTTGTACGCACCAGCACACGCACATCGAGCATCGCTGCAAGCTCAGGCTTCAGCGTAGCAGAGTGATCACGCAGCAAATTAGGCGGACTTCTGCATGGAGGGCGACCACTTGCTGATGCAGGACGTCTACTGGCAGACGCTGGCGGGCAACCCGCCCCCATCGCAAACGACGATCGACGAGAAGTACTACAAGCTTGGGCCGGGACGGTAGATGAGAGAGACTTGTTAGGTGCTCCTCAGTTCGCTTGACGGGCCGACGCGCGCCCGGTGAGAGATGGCAGGATGGCACAGGACATACGCAAGCAACTCGGGGGTGAGAGCTTTATGAGTGTCATTATGTGTGAGCCGCCCGGTCCTCTTCAATTTCGAAAATTCTTTTCAGCGGGAAAAATTCTTTCGCCTAAATTTATTTTCCGCGAGCCGGCGTGGATTGGCACGTGGGCGCTCGTCGCCGGGCCCATGCGCCAGCTGCATGCCCCTTTTTCCGAGACCTCGACGTGAACGAGGCGCAGGGCTCCGACTTCGACGAGCTGCGAGCGGCGCACGCCAAGCTCAAGGAGGAGCACGGCAAGATCACGGCGACGTGGGGGGAGTGGGACGCCAAGACGAAGGCGGAGTACTTTGACCTGGTTGGCGGTACGACGGGCAGGCCCCCGGACGTCGAGGTGGAGCCGTGGGACGAGCCCGACGAGGGCGAGAAGCTGCGCGCCTCCGCGCGGCCACCGGAGCCGGCTACGAGGGTGGCCCTCTCGCGCTTCCGGCCGCATACTCTCGTCCCGGCCAAGGAGCTGCTGACCCTCGCCGAGTTCACGTCCAAGAACGAGTTCCTGCACCAAGCGCAGCGGCGCTTCACGACGGTGGTCCACAACAGGAACTGGCGCGACCTCGCCGTGGAGCTCGCCGAGGAGGGCTCCGCGGGATCGCGGTCTGCTCCTCGTGGCAAGAGGGGCAAGGCGCGTGCCGAGGGCAGGGAGCGGGCGAGGCACGCGGCCTGGCGGGAGGCGGTCCGCTTCGTGGCGGTGAGCCAGGATGGCGCCGGCGCCTTCCTCAACGCCATCCCCATGCGGGATGACATGCGAATGGAGACCTGGGCGATGCGGATCTCGGTGCAGCGCCGCCTGGGTCTCCCCCTCGACGTGGCTTGCCAGGCCGTGTCGGTGGGCAAGAAGACTCGAAACAAGAAGTACCACGACGAGTTCGGCGACGCTGCTGTCAACGTTCCGCAGCAGGGCCACAACATCAAACACAAGTGCACTCTTCAGCGCCTCATCCTCGCCCGCGCCGCGTGGGGCACAGCTGTGCGAATGGAGCCGACGAACCACCTCGGTCATAGTTACAACAAGCAAGCCGACGTGGACGCGTGCAACATTGGCACGGGCGGCAAGCGCTATTCCGGCGATGTCAAGGTCGTCTGCCCCCTCACCAGCAGCGGGGAGCACGGTCGGAAGGGCGCTTTTGTCGCTTTCGGCAACACCGAGGCGTTCTACCTGAACATGGTCGTGGGGCATGGGCCCTACTGCGAGGAGGGAGAGGGAGGTGAGGGGGAGGGGGAGGGGGGGGGAGGGGAGTGTGAGGGGTACGGCGTACGGGGGCGAGGGCATGGAGGGGGAGAGGAAGAGCAAGGGCGAGAGAGGGCAAGGGACCGGGCGCTGGCATACCAGGGGGGGCAGGGTGGTGGGCGGCGATCGCCGCATACCGTCCTATGGCGGCGAGTATCGCTACGCCAGGGAGGACAAGGACGTCGACGTGCAGCTGCTGTTGTTCGAGTCGTTCGGTGGGTTCGGGAAGGGGGTCGGCGAGATCCCGCTGGAAGGCGGCGAACGTGCTGCAGAACAAGCTGACGCGGGCCCAGTACCTCGATGAGGTGACATGGACCACCAAGAGCTGGCTGGGGCTGCAGAAGCAGCGTATCTCAGTCGTTCTTCACACGGCCATCGCAGAGCAGATTGTGAATGAGCTTGCCTGCGGCGAGGGCGGTCGAGTGCACGGAGCTAAGTGCCTCGCCGTCCTCGCAGGAGTCGGTTAGGCGGCTCCCGTGGTGTACCTGTGTTAATAAATAAATAAATAGAGCAGTCATCTCGTGCCTGTGTTAGAAACAGCGCGCTAACGTATTAAAACTGTCATATAAAGAACATACATGTCAAATAAACAACATACATTCTTTTCCTCGGCAACGAGATTTCTTCCTCGGCCTTTACAAACCGCGCAGCGCCGCGCGCGGTGAACTCCGCGTACGCAGCTGCTGCCGCACGTCCTCGTGCATGCTGTCTAGCCTCTCCGCACAGCCGCGGCTGCACCCTTGCGGCGCGGAGGCCAGCTGGCGCAACCTCTCCGCCGCGGAGGCGCAGATCGCGCTTTGGGAGGCGGCGCTCGACGCGCAGGCCTCTCACCGCTGCACAGACCGCTCGACCCCCGCCTCGTCCGCGGCACGCGCTCACTCCTCCCGTCCCGCACATCGCGCGCGCAGCTCAATGCGATCAAATCCTTTAACGCCGACCTTCCCGTGCTGGGCCGCGAGGGGCGCGCCAGCAACATCGCGCCGGCCGACGACGACCCTGCCGTGGACGCCGAAGTGCCCGACGAGGTGGGGGCTCGCCAGCCCCGGCGCCGCCCGACACACAGGCCTCCGACCGCCCACGCCCGCCCGCCCGCGCGCAGGACGAGGAGGAGGAGATGGATGACGAGCTGCAGGAGGACACGGAGGAGGAGGAGGAGTTTGAGGCGGACGAGGTCAGCTAGAGCTGGGAGGCGGCGAGAACACGGCGCGCACCCCGCTGGGCGGGGGAAGCCCACGCGTCGTTGTGTGGGGCGCGCGCTCTCTCCGCGATTCGACACAGTTGTGTGACGGATTGGGCGCTCTTTGAGTGGGTGCGGACCTGCCCCGATCGCGCCGACACTCTGACTCTTCGAGTTGTACAGGCCCAAGCCCCTATACTCTGAGTGCCCCCCGCCGAAGTAAAAGAAGAAGCCGCCCAATCAGCTCTCCGCGGCTGGCGGCTGCGGGATCCGTCGGCGTAGCCTCGAGTCTGCCTCGCGAGTTCCGGCGCGCGCCCACGCGCCCACCGCGCTCTGGCCTCTGCGCTCTCCCCCTCTCTCGTTCTATCGCGCGCCCCTCTGCCGCTCTGCGGCAGCCTCCCTGGCGGGCTGGAGCTGGCGGTGGCGCGGCGTGCCACTGCGGCGGGGCACGGCCCACTCGGCAGCGCTTTCTTCTCTTGCTCCCTCGCGAGAGAGACGTGAGACAGAGAGCTGTCGGCTGCGGGAGGAGCGCGCCGCGGCGGGTGGGTCTCCTCTCGAAATCCACTTCGTACGGCCGAACGGCTTTATATGCAATATGGGCCGGCGAAGCCTTTCCCCTCCGTACAACATGTAGAATATTACAAGAACAACAAAACTTCTTCGCACAATACTGACTGGGCACAGTGCTGCTGCTGGCACGCAACAGGGAACAACACGCTGTGGGCACCCAAGTCAAAAACATCTCTCTCTCTCCCAAGAGTCCAAGCTGGAGTTGATCGTTGCTTCCCTTTCGCGAGGCGGTGGCCGGTGCGGACTGCCGGAGGCCTCGGTCTCCCCTCTGCCCGTGCGACTTTCGCTAACTCCCTCAGCGTAGATCGTCTCTCTTCGGCGCGCTTGAGCACGTTTGGCACCAAGAGGCTTTGATTCTTACGACCCTCAACCGCCAAGGCAGGTGTGCACTCTGCTACCGTCGAGTAGTACTTGTGTGCTCACACCCACGACTAACACTGTGGGGGGTGCCCGAGCATGATGTATGTGCGCGTCTGTGCGTGTGTGGGACAGACGTTGTTTTGTCCTATGCGCGGGGCTTCTCCCGCGGGGACCGAAGACGTACCGCCGCCTTGAGAACGGCGACTCGAGGACAATCAGAGAGAGCTGCGGGCGAAGGCCAAAAAGAGAGCTCTATCAGAAAAATGGATGCTGCCAAAGCCTACACTGTCATCCCCTACCAGCTCTCCGACGAAGCATGTGCGCGCGCGCCCTCTCCCATCTGACCCGCGACGCCGCTGGCGCTTTTACGCAAGCCCCGCCGGCCGCAGACGCCAACCTGCTGCGCAACCCCGAGCAGTGCGGCTTCCGCGTCCTGCAGCCGGGTGCGGTGCGCGATCCGCAGTTCGGCTACCTGTTCCTCGAGAGCCGACGACACGAGGCGCGCCGGCCTCGCCTTCTCGACGGCCTCGACTGGGTGCCGTCCTCTGCCGCCAACGCCTCGAGCCGGGTGCTGCACGACGGCGTGACGGAGCTCGTGCGCAACTACTGTGCGCGGCGCACCAAGTCCGAGGCGGCGCGCCCGCAGATCCGCCCCTTTGTCGAATTTCAGAGGTCTGTCAACGACGAGGTGAAGCAGCAGTATCCGCAGGCGTCCGCGCTCGACCACAAGACCATCGTCGGCCGCATGTGGCGGGCGATGCCGAGCGCCGAGAAGGAGGCGTACAAGGCGCAGGCGGCCGCCAAGAACCGGAACGCACGCCAACGGATGGCGGCGGCGCAGCCTCAGGAGCTCCTGGTGCGGCACGAGATGTGGCTGCAGCTGAGCGATCTCTGGACGGCCAGCGACCCGCCCTTCGACGGCGCTTGCTCGGAGCGGCTGCTGCTCCACTACCTCGGGGACGACGCGTGGCACTGCCTCTCCTGTCCGCCGGACGCCATCGGCATCGTCACGGACCCTTGGGTGCCGTCCACCCCTTCGCCGTGGCGCAGCATCGGCTCCGGCATGCGAACCACCGGACCGCAGGCGCCGCAGCTCGTGCTCAGCTACAGCGATCAGGGCGAGGCACGGCCGGCCCCACAGGTCGTGCACGCCATCCCTCTCGTGGCGGGCCAGCAGGCGGAGCCTGGTGCCCCAACCGTCCCGAGCTTCGCGAGTCTGCACCAGCTTGGCCCGTCGACTTCGCCTGCATTGACAGTTGCTGCCTCCTGTGAGGACGCGGATCTGGCGGCGCACTTTGGCAGTGGGGCCAGCTTTGGCGGTACTGGAGCGAGCTTCGGTGGCGGAGCGGGTGGCTCAGCGATCGACTACGGCATTGCCGGCGCGAGCTTTGAAAGCCCAGCGAGCTTTGGCGGTCTCGCCGGATTGAGCGCTGCCGGAAGCTTCGGCACGACTGCCCTCGACCAGTTCCTCTTCCAAGTCCAGAGCGGGGATCCGTTCCACGATGACGATGGCTTCTCCCCGCTGCAATCACTGGCCACGCATCGTGTCGAGGCGCCCGCAGACTCCACGCAGCGAGCACCAGCTTCCAAGCACCTCCCTTTATAGGCGACCTCCGTCCCTCTGCCCAATCGCCCGACCGGGAGGTTTGGAGCGGCGCACGATGAGGCGCGGTGTGCAACCTTCGCGTGCGCCGCGCGGAGATGGATTAGCCAGCGCCCGTCGAGCTGTAGGCGGAAGACCTGCTCCTCCTCACTCGTCTCGTCCAAGAAGAGCCGATCATGCGCTCGCTGCCGCCAGCCAAGACTGCGCGCCGCGCCATCGGCGGGCGCGAGCTTCCCCTCTCGGACAGGTGCGGCAGCGCCCCCGACGCGTGGCGCCCCCCGGCCCTAGCGCACCTCACGCCTTGTCACCCCTGCCACGCGTTTAGCCCAAACGTGATGCGGGCGGCCGCTCTACTCGCCGGCGTGGAGCCGAGCCCGCTGACGATTCCTCAAGTGGGTGCGAGTCCGATGTCGGTGCCCCCAGAGGCCGGCCCTTCACGAGACCAGGCGACGTCGCCGATTCGCATGGAGGAGACGGAGCCCGACGCAGACCTGCCAGACTTCTTTACGGGCGCCCCGGCCGACCGACGCGCCGCGCCCGCGGCAGATGCGGAGCCGGAGCAGGCATGCCGCGTGAGCGAGGGCGGCGAGGACTCCGCTGCCGCCCACCCGACGAGCCCCACCTCCGGCTTCACCTTTGAGGAGCTATACACGGCGATGCTCTGAGTCGGCCCCCGCCGTTGAGAGTCGCGCGATCGCGCACGAAAGCGAGTCGAAGGGCTCGAGGCGACGGACACGCGTGGACACGGGCTCCCCCGAGCGCGAGGCGCTTTTTGCGACGTGTGGAGCCTCGCGCGTCGCGGGGCACAGGGGGGGGCTTTTCGACAGAGGACACGGAGCATGCGAGTGGGCCGGTGGTGTGCTCGGTGATGGGAGGGTGTGTATGGAGTTTCGAGGGTTAAGGTAGGTAGAGGGACACTCCAAGAACACCCAACACAGCACACCGCAACGAGTGCAGGCCACAGCCTCGCCATTACCGCCGACGGCGCTGTTTCGGCCTGGCGCGTGCGGGCGTGGCGGCTGGCGCCATGGAGATGAATCGAGGTGTGGGCGCCGGGGCAGTGGGAGGCTCTGAAAGCCTGTCGAGCAGCACCCGCGGATCGGGGTTGCGGATCGCGCTGTGCAACTTGGTGGCCGTCATGAGGCAGCACAGCGTCTGAAACGCTTCGGCGTCGCTGCTTAGTCTCGGTCCAGCACGCCTCGACGCGGCGGCGCGGCCGAGTACGGCTCGATGCCACAGCGCGTCGCCACGGATGGGATGCGGCAAGAACGGGAGGGGGAAGCTCCAAGACCGCTGCGTTCTTGCAGGAGAGGTCCGCGGCCCGCACGGCTAAGAGTGTTGTGAGTGCTAAGAGTCAGGAGGCAAAACCGAATACACGAGAAAAGACCGTTTAAGAAAATCGGCCTCACCGGCACGCGTCGCTGGGTTCCGCGCCGTTTTCTCCAATACTGCCGTTATTAGGCGCACAAGCCCGCCTCTGAAGACACATCTGTAAGTCTGGTGCACTGGCAGGAGCCATACTCGCATAGCAGACGCGTGCTAGCTGACTGTAGCCAGCTTCCCGGCCTCCGGCGTCTACCGGGAGCCTCCCGGACCATCGACCTCGGGAGCTCTCCCGCACCGTTTAAGCGTTTAAGACCGTTTAAGGAATCGGCGGCCCAGGCAGCCTTAAATGGGCCCGGGCCCGGTTTAAGCCGTTTAACCCGCAGGCGTGCCATGTGCGAAATTCTTTTTCTATTAAGCCCCCGGCGATGCGGCGTTGGCTCATCATGAGGCGGGCGAGGGGGGCGCTAGGTAGGTAGGTAGAAAGGTGAAGAACAGCCAGGCTCGAACTGGACACCAACGCGGTATGGGTGGACGCTAGACAGATGATGACGACACGCACGAGCGACACACAGACACAAACAGGCTCACAAGACACAAACAGGGCGCTGGGGTTTTCTGAATTTTCGCCGATAACGATTGGGGTAGGGGCCCTAACTCGTGATAGGCCACTACTTTCCCGCAGGAGACTCACGGAGATCCTCTCCTCTCCTACCTCTTCTTCTGCCTCTGCGTCCTTCACGGACTCTCCGTGGACATCTTTTACTTCATCTTTTACGGAAGTTTGAACTTCCGTGCGTGTCGGGCGCTCCCGCCCGCTCGCTGCTCTGATGAGCGCGGCTTCCGCTGCTCTCTCCTGCTCACCTGGCCATGACGCCGCTCCTCGTCCTTGGCCGCGCCAGGCTCTCCTTCCTACTGCGCCAGCCCTTCGGCTTCACCAGTTCTTTCTTCTCCCCACCCACCCTATCCTGCCTACTCTCTGGCTTTGGGGTGTGGTTCTCTCTATCTGGTCCGAGGTGCGATCCCTTACGGCGCCGCGGGCGGCTACAGGACGTTGAGGTCCCCTCCGTACCTGTAGCAACCCAAGCCGTTTGAGTCCCAACCCTCCGTCCGCCTTCAGTGGCAGGATCCCAGGGGATGTCAGGGATACTGCGTAGCCCTTCCTGGTGGAGGCGCGCGCGATTCCGTGACTCTCCTTTTACGCGCCAATCTACCCTCACCGAAGGTGCATAGGAGTGAATCCGAGTGAAACTACTCGAGTACGGCCGCATACCCGGTAATACTTTCTCTTTCGCGCTTGGCTTGCTCAGGCGGATGGGCTGGCGAGTAGAGACCACGCCTCACTTTTTCACAGGGGGGATCCGCTTTTCGCTGCGCATGCTCGAGCCCCCGGCGAGGGCTTGTGCTGTGAATAGCTGGCGTGGCTCTCGCCAGGGCGGATGGGGGTGGCGTGCTCTTTGCTAATCATGCTCGCTGCCTGCTCACGCGCGTCGTCGGGTCCTCGCGTGCGCCTCGCCTCCAGCCTGGGCCGTCGCGGAGCGGGCCTGGGTCGCTGTGCTGCATCACCGCTCCTCCAGGTCCGCTCTGCGGGCGCCTACGGCGGCGGCTCTGGCGCCTACGATCGCTCCCAGAGCAGTGGCGGCGGCGGCGGCGGAGGCGGTCCGCTCCGCCGCCGGCCCGACGACTACATTGCTCGGGTCAAGGAGGCGGCGGTGCTCTCCGAGGTGATTGCCTCGACGGGCCTCGAGCTCATCCCCAGCGGCCCGACCTTCAAGGCGCGGTGCCCGTTCCACAAGGGAGGCGAAGAGCGCACGCCGTCGCTGAGCATCGACGACCGGACCGGCTACTGGAAGTGCTTCAGCTGCCAGGAGGGCGGAGACGTCTTTCGCTTCCTCATGCTCTCCGAAGGGATGGAGTTCCGCGAGGCGCTCGCCGCGGTCGCGGCGCAGTACGGCGTCGAGCGCTCGCCAGCGCCGGCCGGCTCCGGGCCCGCGCCGGCCTGGCGCCGGCCGAGCGAGGCGGGCGCCGTCGCCGGGAGAGGCGGCGGCGCGGCCGGCGCAGCGAGCGCGCCTGCGCCGGCCGGTGAGGCTGGCGGCGCGGGTGCGGAGCGGCTGCTCGAGGCGCTGGACGCGGCAGCCGAGGTGTACGAGGTGTCGCTGCGGGATCGGTCCGCCGCGCAGTGCGCCGCGATGCTGCGGCGGAGAGGGATCCGAGCCAAGACGTGCTCCCTCTTCCGCCTCGGGTATGCGCCCTCCCGCCCCTCCGACAGCGCCACGGCGGCGCTGCGTGCGCGCGGCTTCACCGAGGAGGAGCTGCTCGCAGCAGGCATGAGACAGCCGAGAGATGGCCGAGAGATGGGCGAGGTATAGCCGAGATACAGCCGCACGCACGAGCCCGCGCCCGCACCCTCCCCCCCCCCCCCCCCCCCTCCTCGGCAGGCATCTCGGTGCGGCGGGAGGCGGACGGCTCGCTCTTCGACCGGTTCGCCGGCCGCCTCGTCATCCCCATCTCCTCCTCCTCCGGCGACGTGGTCGGCTTCGGCGCCCGACTCGTGGAGGGGGAGGAGGAGGCGGAGGGAGAGGGCGGCGGCGGCGGCGGCGGCGGGAGGGTGGCAGCAAAGTACCTCAACTCGCGCGAGTCGGACGTGTTCAAGAAGTCGGAGCTGCTGTACGCGCTGCCCGTCGCGCGGTCCGCCGCGCGGCGCGCCGACGCGGTCGTGCTCTGGTCGGAGGAGATGCGCCACAAGCGGAGGGGCTGCGGGCTGAGACGCAGAAGAGCTGTGAGCAGGTCGTGCTCGTCGAAGGGTACATGGACGCGATAGCGCTGCACGCGGCGGGCGTCGAGAACGTGGTCGCGTGCCTCGGCACGGCCATCTCCGAGGCGCAGCTCGAGATGGCCGCCCGCCTCTCCCCCTCGCGCGTCGTGCTCCTCTCGCTCGACGCCGACGAGGCCGGCCGCGCCGCCGTCCGCCGCCTCGCCCAGCGAGGCACGCTGCAGAGGCTCGACGCGCGCGGCGCAACCACACGCGTCGCGTCGCTGCCCGCCGGATGCAAGGCGCCGAGGCGGTGCTCACGCCCTCAGCGCAGAGGCCTTCGACCGCCGAGCTTCCCCCCCCCTCCCCCTCTGCTGCAGGACCCAGACGAGGCGGTGCGCGCGTACGGCCGCGCCGCCTACGAGGCCGCCCTCGCCGCCGCCGGAGGCCCAGCAGAGCCTTCCCCCGGGGCCTCCCCTGAGCCCTCCCTTAGCGTAGGCGAGCCTCTCCTGCGCCGAGGACTGGCTCCTCTTCCTCGGCCGCGAGGCGATGCGGCCGTACCAGGCGGCGCTCGCAGCCTCACGCGCGGCGGGCGGTGCGGAGGCGGGCGGTGCGGAGGCGGGCGGTGCGGAGGCGGGCGGTGCGGAGGCGGGCGGCGCCGCGGCCGAGAGGGCGCTGGGCGAGGTTGGCGGCGAGGCAGGCGAGGTGCCGCTCGCCGACGCCGCCGCCTTCAGCGGCGCTGTCTCGGAGCTGGCCTCGCTGCTGGCGTCGATCCCGCCCGGCGCGCGGCGGCTGCTTCACACGCGCACCTTCTCGCTCACCCTCGCCGGCGGCGACCGGCGCTTCGCCGAGAGGATCGAGGCGTTGCTCGAGGGGTGGCCAGCCGCGCACGACGGCGCCCCCGGTGGTACAGGCGGCGGCAGCCCCCCGAGCGGCGCCCTCCCCCGCGCCGCCCTCGCCCCGTCCCTCCCTCTGGGCGTGCCGCTCGACCTGCCCGCCGATTCGCTCTTTGTGTGGAGCGGCGGCCCCGCGGCCGCGCTGCACTGGCGCACCGACACGTGCGGCGCCTCGCAGCGGCGCCAGCCGACCGTCGGCGAGCTCGGCTCGCTGCCCCCGTGCCCAGTCTGCGCCGCGGCGGCCTCACGCGACGCGTCTGCCGCCGCGCTCGCCGAGCACGTCTCTCCGCCGCACTCTTTCGAGCGGCGCGCACGCGCGCGCGCAGAGGTGCTGGCGCTGTACGCCTTGCTCGCGGAGCCGTCGTTGCGCGAGCCGGACGGCGGCGGCGGCGGCGAGGGACGCGATGCAGACGGGCCGCCAACGGTGCCCTTTGGTCTGCGGTTCTCGACCCCCGCGCGCCGCTGGCTCGCCGCGGAGCTGGCGGCGGCGGGCCGGCCTCGCCTCCAGCGGGCCTCTGTCGTGTGGGACGAGCTCGAGGCTGCCGACCCCGCCCTCCTCGAGACGTGGCCCGAGCTGGCGGTGCTACGAGACCCCTCGCAGCGGCTCGCCGACACCGCCACCGCTTGGGCCGCCGGCGAGGAGGGCGCAGCGAGCTGCTCTGACGACGGGGCGGACGGGGCGGGCGGTGCGGGCCTCGGCCCCTCTCTCGCCGCCGCGCTGCTCGCTCGCTGCCGCGCGCTGATCGAGTTTGACGAACACGCCGCCGAGCTACAGCAGCGCGCCGCGAGGCTGAGCTGGATGGGCGCCCGCGCAACGACACGGCTGCACGACTCGCCGCCCGCGGCGGGCGGCGCGGCGGGCGGCCCTCCCGACGACGCATCGGGCGGCGCGGCGGGGGCGGACAGCGCAGCCCTCTCCTTTCTCGCGGACGACTGCCGGCGGATGTCGGCAGCGCTGTCGGCGGACGCCGATGCCCTGGTCCGCAATGCCGCCGCGTTCGGTCTTGAGGCACCGGCACAGCCCAGCACTGCCGACTGCGACTGCTGCGACTGGCCGGGCGCAGGGGTCGAGGGCCCAGAAGTAGTAGGCAGCTGACGCAGGAACGCTAGTTGTGACACGTGTTTCCGTGACAGAGTGAGTACTGACGTCCTGGACTGTACGTATAACCGCCACAGGTAGAGATGGAGAGCTCTGAGTCTGTGTCGTGTGTAGGGAGATGTGTGTTAATTCCGGCATGTACCATGTGTTGCACTCTCGCTTGCTTTCCCACCCGTCTCTTGGCTTTTTTTTCGCTCCAGCCCCTGCGGATCTTCATAGTAGTAGAGGGCCCACAGCGTCCCAATCTAAAATCTGAGGGTTAAGGATTCAGACTTCGCTGGACGACAAACCGCTAACCGGCGGAGGGGCGCGCTCGCCGACGCCGCCCCATAGACCGTCTCCGAAAAAGAGAAACCGTCCAGATTTTTCATCCTTTTCACAGATAGGTTGATTCACAGCCTTGTTATGAGAAGAATGCGAGCCCTGGAGGCCCTGGGAATGGGGCATGGAATGGGGGGAGACTACCCGCGGGCCTAGAAGGCCCGCGCGCAGGGGGGTGGGACATTGAGACCGGTCATGAATGAGTGCGCGACACGCATGTTGCGAGCAGCGTTGTTGATGTTTTGCGCGTCGCCACAGACGGCGGCGCGCGAGAGCTGTTGCGAGTGGTGCTGGGCGAAGCCCCGGGCGCTGCCGGAGGCTGTGCCGTAGTCGGTGCGGTCGACGGCACTCGGGCTGCCGACCTCTTTGGCGAGGTTGAAGATGGTTCTCTTGGTTGGCGGCGCGATGCCGCCCTGGCTTTCGACGAGACAAATTTTGACGATTCCGTTCTTGACATGGAGCGCGTCGTAGTACTGTCCCTTGTGCTCTTTGACCCAGCCTCTGCCGGTCGCATGGACAAGCGGGCCCTGTGACTTGTGGCCGCGCTCTTTGCACCCAAGAACCTTGAGCAAGGTTTGGTCGAGGGTGCCGCCGAACCCCCCCCCCCCCCCCCCAATTTGTGGCCCAGTGTTCACACCGCCCGGCCAATGTCTGCGCCGCGCCGCCGCTCGCGCCGCCTCGCCGCCTCCTCCACCGCCGCTCCCTCGCCAAACGCGCCGCCGCCCGCCCGCCTCCTCGACCTCCCCACGGAGCTCCTCGTGCGCGCCATCTCTCGCCTCGGCGGCCCCCTTGACATCGCTCGCGCCGCGGCCGTCTCGCTGCTCTTCCACGCCTCGCTCGCGGTGGAGGCCATCCGCTTGTGGGCGCAAGAGCGCGATTACGAGCTGCCGGCGCAGCCAGCGGGCGAGGGCTGCGCCGTGCGGTGGCTGTGCTATTCGGCGCTGCTGCGCGAGTCCAACCCGCCGGCGAGGGCGGCGGCAGGTTCATCCCACAGCCTCTTCATCGACGGTGAGGGGCGGCTCTCGTCGTGCGGCACGGCAGCGGAGGGCGAGGAGACGAGGAGGAGGACGACGAGTTGCGTTCAGGCCTTCTCGGCCACGGCGAGGGCGTGCTGCGGCTCAACACGCCGACCCGCCTCCCTTCGACGCTGCGCGCCATTGCTGTGTCGGCTGGAACTGACCACAGCCTCGCCCTCTCCGCCGACGGCGCCCTCTGGAGCTGGGGCGGTGGATACTGGGGCATGTTGGGCCATGGCGACCAGCAGGCTCAGCAGCAGCCAAAGAAGGTCGAGGCATTCGCTGGGCAGCGCGTCGTCGCCGTGTCGGCTGGGGCCCACCACAACCTCGCCATCACCGCCGATGGCGCCGTCTGGAGCTGGGGCTGTGGAGGCACTGGCCGGCTGGGCCACGGCGACCAGCAGAGCCAGCTGCTGCCCAAGAAGGTCGAGGCCTTTGCTTGCCAACGCATCGTCGCTGTGTCGGCTGGATGGGAGCACGGCCTCGCCCTCACCGCCGACGGCGCCGTCTGGAGCTGGGGCGGTGGAGGCTTCGGCAGGTTGGGCCACGGCGATGAGCAGAACCAGCTGCTGCCGAAGAAAGTCGAGGCCTTGGCTGGCCGGCGCGTCGTCGCTGTGTCGGCTCGATTTTTCCATAGCCTCGCCATCACGGCCGACGGCGCCGTCTGGAGCTGGGGTGGTGGAGGCACTGGCCGTCTGGGCCACGGCGACCAGCAGCGCCAGCTGCTGCCCAAGAAGATCGAGGCCTTTGCTGGGCAGCGCGTCGTCGCTGTGTCGGCTGGATATAGCTACAGCTTCGCCCTCGCCGCCGACGGCGCCGTTTGGAGTTGGGGCAGTGGACTCTGGGGCCGGTTGGGCCACGGCGACGAGCAGGACAAGCCGCTGCCGAAGAAGATCGAGGCCTTGGCTGGCCAGCGCATCGTCGCTATGTCGGCTGGAGACATGCACAACACCGCCTGCACCGCCGATGGCGCTGTCTTCACGTGGGGCAAGGACGAGGACGGCTGCCTAGGCCACGGAGAGGACCTGTCAGACCAGCTGCTGCCCAAGAAAATCGAGGCGTGGGCGAGCCGGCCGCCCACGCCTGCTTCCACTGACGGAGAGGACAACAGCGACGGAGAGGACAGCGATTTGGACGGGTAGGAAGCAAGGCGGGCAGCGGAGAATAACACGGTCATTTTCTTCCGAGAAATTCTTTCTTGCCCCCACTCGCCAGCTGTGAAAGATTTCGGGCCCGGGGTTGTGCGTTTACGTGAAAGGAACCCTGCACAAAGACCGCAGGGCGGGGACCTTAGTAGAGGTGTCCGTTTTATTTATTTATTTACGTGAAAGGAAAGTACACGGACACGGTAGCAACCACAGCAGCCACACCACACGTCCCGAGATATGCTCGCGGCCGCAGCGATAAACCTCCTCGCGCTCAGCTTGCTGCCGCCGCAGTCTGTGCTGCCCTCGGCACAGCCGCTCCGCCGGGCACGCTCTCCGTCAATGGATGACTTCCCCCAGACTCGCGCTGCTGACCCCAACGTGATGGAGTCGACAAGAGCGAACTTTGCGTGCTCCTTTGAGATTCCCAAGAAGGGTATCTCTGAGTATGGGACCGTGAATATGAACTTTAAGCCGCTGCTGGCCACCGACAGCGAGCTTGTCGTTGTGCGGAATGAGCTCCCACTGGAGCTGTCGGCGGAGAGGGGCGCGTTGTCGCGGTCACCAAGGACGGCAAGACCGACGGCGGCGAGCGGGTAGGCGACATCCTTCGCTTCACTCTCAAGTGGAACGGGCCAGAGCCGTCGATGTTCGACGTGTGCAAGTGCATGGAGAGGCGGCTGGAGAACTCCTTCGACCAGGTGGTGGCTGCCCTCGTCACCAACGACGGGTCGTACGCCGATGAGATCGTCCTGATCTTCGAGCGCCCGGTTGGATGATGCACTCTGGTACGAGCAGGAGCATGTGATGGAGGTTGCCACTATAATGCCGACGTGTGTGAGCGGGTGTCCGAGGTGTCCGGTGCGCGGCACGGGTTGAGTAGTCCCTATCTGCCATTCTGCCTAAGGCTAGCCCTTTCCTCGTGATTGTTTATAGGTCCCAATAAATGTACACGTCACTCGAGTTCAGATTTCGGTCGTGATGACCGAACTGCCGTTTGAGCGCGCGAATGCCGTCGGCGGCAGCCCACGCGCGAGCGTGCGGAGCGCCTCGAGGTAGCCCAGAGCCCCGTCGGCGTGGCCGCCGGGAGAGATCGGCGGCGGCGGCGGCGGCAGCGGCAGCAGCACGAGCGACGAGGCGGCAGAGTGCCGCCGGAGCTCGGCGTTGACCGGGCCGAGGGCGTGTCCCGCAAAGGGCCATCGCGGCGGGTAGGATGGCTCCACCTCGGCCGCCGCCGCAGGGAGCTCCGCCTCGACCTGCACCAGCTCGGCCTGCAATCGCGCTCGCTTGAGCCACGCGCGGACGGCGGCGGCGTGCGCGGCGGCGGCGGGCGTCTTGAGCTCACCCCTGTGGCAGAGCTGCAGCACTCGCAGGCGCGGCGTCCGCGACGAAGAGCCGCAGCCCTCCCTGGCCTCTGTCGGGGGCGGTGCCGGCCCCATCTCGGCGTCGGCGGCGCCGCTGCGCGCTTCGGGCGGGTCGGGTCGCGACGAGAAGAGGGCGCGTCGGAGCGCGCCGGCGAGAGAGCCTACGGGGGCAGCGCCCCAGGCTGAGCCGTTGCGGCGCAAGAGCAGCCCGAGAGGGAGAGGGCCCAGCGCTCTCACCGCGCTGCTCGGAGGCGGAGGCCGCGATGGCGCCGAACTGTGCGGAGAGGTCGAGGTGCGCCACGGCCTCGGCGACGCCAGCATGGGGCGCCACCGCCTCTCCACACTCGCTGTACCCCGGCGGCGCGCCAAAGAGCCACACGTCGACCGACCCCCCTGCGGCGCGGCCGACCGGCTCCTCTCCCGCCGCCGCCCCTCCCCCCAGAAGCAAGACGTGCCTGCGCAGCTCCAGCGCGTCTCCGAGAGCGCCCACCAGCTCCTCCCCCGCCAGCTCCTCCCCCGCCCCCTCGGAGCCACTCGGCGCCGCGTCGCGCGCGGCCGCCGCGGGCAGCGGCGCGACGAGCGTATCGACGCGCATCGCGCCGACGCCGGCGCCCAGCAGCAAGTTGAGCACCCCCAGCCGGGCGGTCGGCGAGACGCTGATCTGCTCAAAGGCGCGCAGCCCGCACGCGCGGCGCGCGGCGGCAAGCTGCGCGCGCAGGGCCGCGCTCGCCGCACCGAGCGTCTCGAGGCCTCCGCCTCCGCCTCCGCCTCCTCCTCCGCCGATTGCGGCGAGGGGGAGGGTGCGCCCGCCGACAACGAGCCCGGAGCCGCTGAGGCGGTGGGCGAGCCGGAGCAGGAGCGACGCGCCGCCGGCCGTGGGCTGCGGTCCGGCCGCCTGCGACGGGGGCACGAGGAGCAGCAAGCTGGGCCGCCAGTACTTCGGGTCCGCCGGCTGCGCGTCGAGCGTGAGCAGGCAGGAGCGCGCGGTGAGGAAGGCGACGGCTTGCGAGATGGAGGGCCATCGGCCGGACGGGACGGTGGCGGAGATGTAGACGCCGAGGGCGAGGGCGAGGGCGAGGGTGAGGAGGGCGAAGAGCGGGTTGAGGAAGAACATCGAGCCTTGGAGAGCGGTGGCGGGGCGGGGCTCAGGCCCGGGGGTGGTTGGGCGAAACAGTCTCTCTCCTCGCTTCTCTCGCGCACCGGCGGTGAGCGCCGCGCCGAGCAGCGACGTCTGCCACGAGTACAGCCGCCAGACTGGCCGAAAGTTGGGCAGGCCTGACGTGTGCGTCACTGTTGGCTTAGTCCTTAGATCGCTCCCCCTAAGAAGATTCCTTGCTGTGGTGTGCGGCGTGAGAGTCCATGGAGGATCG
>NW_005197506.1:552397-555183 GCF_000372725.1 Emiliania huxleyi CCMP1516 | reverse complement strand
ATCGAGTTCTGGGAGGGATTGTATCAGAAGAGGTCCCCCGCGTCCCGCAGACGGCTTTATGCAACTAACTACGAGCAGCCTGCTTGAGGGTTGCAGACTAACACGAGATGGCCATGACCAGGCGTCCGAGCTGCCGGCCATGTATGCTTCAAAGGAACGTCTGGCTGGGCAAATCGACCGTCTGTCAGAGCAGATTGCAGCTCAGGTTCGGCCAATATGGAAGGCGATGTCGCCCTTTGAGGTGCTGATGAACGCGCCGCTGTACAAATGCGACACTGGGAGCAACTACGACGAGCACTCGCTTCAACAATTTGCTCGCCAGGAACGATGCAGTCAGATTATCAAGTATTAAAATTAATTCTTTTTGAGCTCGGGCACGCGCCAGCTAGCTGACCTTTCCCTGCGCCCGCCCCGCCCCCATCGGGGGCGGGGGCCCGCACGGGCCTCAACTCTAGTTTGCGTGAAAGGAAAGTACACGGACACGGTAGCAACCACAGCAGCCACACCACACGTCCCGAGATATGCTCGCGGCCGCAGCGATAAACCTCCTCGCGCTCAGCTTGCTGCCGCCGCAGTCTGTGCTGCCCTCGGCACAGCCGCTCCGCCGGGCACGCTCTCCGTCAATGGATGACTTCCCCCAGACTCGCGCTGCTGACCCCAACGTGATGGAGTCGACAAGAGCGAACTTTGCGTGCTCCTTTGAGATTCCCAAGAAGGGTATCTCTGAGTATGGGACCGTGAATATGAACTTTAAGCCGCTGCTGGCCACCGACAGCGAGCTTGTCGTTGTGCGGAATGAGCTCCCACTGGAGCTGTCGGCGGAGAGGGGCGCGTTGTCGCGGTCACCAAGGACGGCAAGGCCGACGGCGGCGAGCGGGTAGGCGACATCCTTCGCTTCACTCTCAAGTGGAACGGGCCAGAGCCGTCGATGTTCGACGTGTGCAAGTGCATGGAGAGGCGGCTGGAGAACTCCTTCGACCAGGTGGTGGCTGCCCTCGTCACCAACGACGGGTCGTACGCCGATGAGATCGTCCTGATCTTCGAGCGCCCGGTTGGATGATGCACTCTGGTACGAGCAGGAGCATGTGATGGAGGTTGCCACTATAATGCCGACGTGTGTGAGCGGGTGTCCGAGGTGTCCGGTGCGCGGCACGGGTTGAGTAGTCCCTATCTGCCATTCTGCCTAAGGCTAGCCCTTTCCTCGTGTTTGTATTTATACACCAAAAAATGTACACGTCACTCGAGTTCAGATTTCGGTCGTGATGACCGAACTGCCGTTTGAGCGCGCGAATGCCGTCGGCGGCAGCCCACGCGCGAGCGTGCGGAGCGCCTCGAGGTAGCCCAGAGCCCCGTCTGCGTGGCCGCCGGGAGAGATCGGCGGCGGCGGCGGCGGCAGCGGCAGCAGCACGAGCGACGCGGCGGCAGAGTGCCGCCGGAGCTCGGCGTTGACCGGGCCGAGGGCGTGTCCCGCAAAGGGCCATCGCGGCGGGTAGGATGGCTCCACCTCGGCCGCCGCCGCAGGGAGCTCCGCCTCGACCTGCACCAGCTCGGCCTGCAATCGCGCTCGCTTGAGCCACGCGCGGACGGCGGCGGCGTGCGCGGCGGCGGCGGGCGTCTTGAGCTCACCCCTGTGGCAGAGCTGCAGCACTCGCAGGCGCGGCGTCCGCGACGAAGAGCCGCAGCCCTCCCTGGCCTCTGTCGGGGGCGGTGCCGGCCCCATCTCGGCGTCGGCGGCGCCGCTGCGCGCTTCGGGCGGGTCGGGTCGCGACGAGAAGAGGGCGCGTCGGAGTGCGCCGGCGAGAGAGCCTACGGGGGCAGCGCCCCAGGCTGAGCCGTTGCGGCGCAAGAGCAGCCCGAGAGGGAGAGGGCCCAGCGCTCTCACCGCGCTGCTCGGAGGCGGAGGCCGCGATGGCGCCGAACTGTGCGGAGAGGTCGAGGTGCGCCACGGCCTCGGCGACGCCAGCATGGGGCGCCACCGCCTCTCCACACTCGCTGTACCCCGGCGGCGCGCCAAAGAGCCACACGTCGACCGACCCCCCTGCGGCGCGGCCGACCGGCTCCTCTCCCGCCGCCGCCCCTCCCCCCAGAAGCAAGACGTGCCTGCGCAGCTCCAGCGCGTCTCCGAGAGCGCCCACCAGCTCCTCCCCCGCCAGCTCCTCCCCCGCCCCCTCGGAGCCACTCGGCGCCGCGTCGCGCGCGGCCGCCGCGGGCAGCGGCGCGACGAGCGTATCGACGCGCATCGCGCCGACGCCGGCGCCCAGCAGCAAGTTGAGCACCCCCAGCCGGGCGGTCGGCGAGACGCTGATCTGCTCAAAGGCGCGCAGCCCGCACGCGCGGCGCGCGGCGGCAAGCTGCGCGCGCAGGGCCGCGCTCGCCGCACCGAGCGTCTCGAGGCCTCCGCCTCCGCCTCCGCCTCCTCCTCCGCCGATTGCGGCGAGGGGGAGGGTGCGCCCGCCGACGACGAGCCCGGAGCCGCTGAGGCGGTGGGCGAGCCGGAGCAGGAGCGACGCGCCGCCGGCCGTGGGCTGCGGTCCGGCCGCCTGCGACGGGGGCACGAGGAGCAGCAAGCTGGGCCGCCAGTACTTCGGGTCCGCCGGCTGCGCGTCGAGCGTGAGCAGGCAGGAGCGCGCGGTGAGGAAGGCGACGGCTTGCGAGATGGAGGGCCATCGGCCGGACGGGACGGTGGCGGAGATGTAGACGCCGAGGGCGAGGGCGAGGGCGAGGGTGAGGAGGGCGAAGAGCGGGTTGAGGAAGAACATCGAGCCTGGAGAGCGGTGGCGGGGCGG
>NW_005197506.1:539059-552297 GCF_000372725.1 Emiliania huxleyi CCMP1516 | reverse complement strand
AGGAGGCAGGGTCTCGCAGGTCGCCGGAGAGGTTCGCGCCTGCGGGACAGGGACGCGTCGTGGACGTGTCTAGGAAGCGTGCGTCTCGCAGGTCGCCGGAGAGGTCCGCGCCCTCCATCATTCCCACCACGGCGGGGAAGACGAAGCTGAAGACGCGAGGCAAGTCGCAGAGCTCGCCCAGCGTCGAGTGCGGGCTCGGGTCGCACTGGCCAGACAGGACCGGGCTCGGGAGTGCCGTGTGCCTGAGGCCGTACCGGCCGGAGCCGTTCACAAAGCACCACTCGCCCGATCCGCCGCCGCCCGACCCGCCTCCGCCGCCCGATCCGCCGTCCAGTGACCCGCTGTCGAGGAGCGCGGCGTCGAGAAGGAAGTCGGCGGGTACGCAGGGCGCGTCCCACGCCCACGGCCGGTAGGAGGCGCTCACGCCGTCGAGCCCGACCCCGGACGGCGTGTACTGCAGCTCGCCAAGGTCGGGCACGATGACGCGCGCCTCGCGTTGCAGCCAGACCGAGCCGATGGCGGCGGCGAGCGCGACGGTGAGGCCGGCAAAGATGAGACCGTTGACGCGGGCGAAGGCGCCGGCGCCCTGCAGCAGGGGAGGGCGCGGCGTCGGGGCACAGGAGGGAGCGAGCGCGCGCGCGGCTCCGGCTCTCTCTCTCTCTCTCTCTCTCTCTCTCTCTCTCTCTCTCTCTCTCTCTCTCTCTCTCTCTCTCTCTCTCTCTCTCCTTGTGCGTATGTGCGTGCGTGCGTTGTGTGTGTGTGTGTGTGTGTGTGTGTGTGTGTGTGTGTGCGTGTGTGTGTGTGTGTGTGTGTGTGTGTGTGTGCGTGCGTGTGCGTGTGCTTCCCGCGCTTTGACGGCGACGAGGAAGAGGAGGAAGAGGACGGCGGACGAGAAGGCGAGCTTGTTGGAAAAGGTGGAGGTATGCGGCTCGAAGAAGGTCTGGAACACGACGTCCGTGAAGGAGCGGGTGTTGAAGGTCACATTGAGGCAGTAGGTGAGCCAGAAGAGGAGGCCCGACGAGCCGCCAAACGCGGGCCCGAGCGAGCGGGAGATCATAAAGTAGGCGCCCCCGCCGCGCATGCGGCCGTTCGTGACGAGCGCCGAGAAGGACGAGATGGTCAGATAGGCGAGCGTCTCGCAGAAGACGAAGATGGCGAGAGAGCCGAGCCAGCCCATCATGCCGACGGAGAAGCCGACAAAGAGGAAGAGCGGCGCACCAAGGATATTGAGCAGGCAGGGAACGAACACGCCGTTGAGCGTCCCGAGGTTGTTGTGGCTGACAGCGCTGCTGCCCATGAGAGAGGTGCGCAGGTCCTGCTGCATCGAGAAGCGGGTGACGCGGCGAATCGACTGGACCGTCCTTGTCAGTGTCATGCACGGCGGTCGGCAGGGATGGAAGGATGCCCGCCGCGCCCTTCTCCAGTCGAAGCGTCAGCAGGCAAAAAGAATTAGAAATTGGCCTACGCTGCGCGCGTCCACCCATACCGCCACATTCCTGAGACGAGCGAGGGCAGCCTCCTTAAAGGCAACAGGGTCTAGATTCGGAGCGCTCGCCGAAGAGGAGTACGACAAAATAGCGCCCGTGATTGCCTGCACGCTGCCCGCACTCACGGACCCCATACCCGAAAGAAAGAGAGGGGAGCTCGCGGGGGAGGTGACGAGTGAACTACAGGTAGTGGGGAAGGCAGCCTCGATTGCCATACAGACATGGTTCATGCGAAACAACGACAAGACCAAGGCACGGGCAGAGGAACGAGAGAAGAATATAGGGTGGATAAAGCGCCTGTTCACGGCATGGAGGGTGAGCCACGCCGAACGTACCGAACGTAGAGCCGAGCGGAAGGAAGCCGGGGAAGACTCCGAGGAGGGCGAACCAGTGGAAATCCCGTTGTCAGCCGTCACGATGCACCCGAAGGGACCCCAGCGCCGGCATCATCCGTGAAGGCACAAGTGTTCGAAGAGAGAGTGGACCTGAGCAATGATATGACTGGGCGGCAAATGATCGCAGTGGGCGTCAGAAGACTCGTCCTTGCGCGAGGAGAGCTCGAGATAGACTCGAGGGGCCAGGATATGCAGCGAGGAGGGCGGAGCTGCGCCGAAAGGCGCAAGAAGCCGCGAGAACAAGGGACCGGCAGGCGGCGGCGGCGTCGCAGAACGAGGCAGAGAGGAGAGCGACGCGACAGAGGAAGAAGTGACAAGGGAAAGAACGACGAGAGTGGGAAGACCGCGAGGTGGCATGAAGGTTGCAGCGAGGAATCGGCGAGAGGCTGCGAAGAGAGATAGGAAGAGGCGGACGCCCAAGGGTGGGCGACGGCTAGCGCATCACACCCCTCTCCTTAAAATCCCTGTGTGGTGGCGGCGTGCCGTCCTCCCATCCCTCCCTTGGGTTGTCGTTTGCTTTCTTTCTTTACCCATACCGCGTTGCCGTTGGTGTCCAGTCCGAGCCTGGCTGTTCTTCACCTTCCTACCTACCTACCTACCTTGCCCTGCCATCCCCCTCGGAGGCCCTCCCTTCGATCTCTGTTTTCTTTCTTTCTTTTCCACCCTGGCTGTTTTCTTTCTTTTTGCGTGAGCTGCGGACTGGCGTGCCGTCCTCCCATCCCTCCCCCTTCGCCTGTGTGTTTCGTTCTTTCTAGGTGCTGCACTGCGTGCCGTCCGTTCCTTAAACGAAAAGTGTTTGTGAATAATTCGGTCCCTGTGGGCACCCTAAGCCGGGATTCGCTCCATGTCCGTGCTACAGGTGCCACATCCTACCACGCGCATCGCATCTGCGAGGCTGCGCACTAGGACGGTGGCTTGCGCATCGCTGGCGCTGTGGATGCGCTCCAATAAGGCGAGCGGGAGCACGGAGCCGTCCATCACAAACTCGAGGCGGACGCCGGCCCGCTGCGCAATCGCGTGCGCCGCGAGGTAGTGGCCAATGCACAGCCGCGCGTCGCGCTCCACCGACACCATGTACTCGAAGCCCGGGGCGCCGTCAACCAGGTAGTCGACGACGGCGATCGGGTCTCCGCTCTCCCCGCCCTCCTCCCCAGCATCCTCCTCCCCCGTTGCCTCCTCGACGCGCTTCCCCGCGGCCACCGCCCCGCCCTCCGCCCCACCCGCCAGCACGTGGCCGAGCACCGGAAATCCCAGCGCGACTCCAACCTCTGCAAAGGGAACGTCCTCGTCGCGCGGCAGCAGCAGCGCGCGGCGGACGCACCCATACTCTGGATGTGCGCGGTTCGCGAGCACCCACATGCCGCGGAAGCACTCTCGCGTGCCGGCGACGCGGGCGTCGTGCCGTATCTCCTCGAGCTCGAGCTGCGGCGCAGCGGCAGCGGCCTGCCGCCAGACAGCATCGACCGCCTTGCACGTCAGCTGCGAGGTGCCGTACGATAGGCAGATCAGCACCGCAGGCTTGAGGCCACCGAGCAGGAGGAGGTACTCCAGGCTGTGACCCTGCTCCGCCGAGAGGCCCTGCTCCGCGTGCTCTGCGAGGAAGCGGGCCTCGCTCGCGGTGGCTCTGAGATAGGCCGCCGTCAGCTCCGGAAGAGGTAGCACCGGCACGGGCGCCCGAAGGCGCCAGCATGGTGCAGGCATGGCGCAGCAAACTTTTTTCAAGAGAAAGCGGAAAAAAAACAACAACTAACGCACTCTCTCACATGACAAGCGATCCCACGACAGCGATTGTGGGGACTACATGACCCGTACGTGAGGGGTGGAGGGGACCGTCCGCAGAGCTAGGCGGCGCGGGCACCCACACACTCCCACCCCACCACCCAGAGCTCCTGTGCGAAGAAGAAACGGAGCCGCGAAAAAGAAATACCAATTCCCAGAAGCGCGCCTTCACTGTAGATCACTTCGGTTCCAGGCATGAACGTGCTCCGCCGCCGCCCCCTCGTCTCCTCCACCTCTCGCGGCGGCACCGCGGCGGCGTCGTCGGCTCCCGGCCCGGGCGGTGGGCTCGACGGCGGCGCGCTGCGCCTGCTGCGCTGGTCCTCGGCGGCGCTCTCTGTGCTCAAGCCGCTCGGGATGGGGTACGTCGCGATCTGCGGCGCCGTCTACGTGTTTCAGCGCAACCTGCAGTACTTCCCGACCAAGGAGTCTCCGGCTCTTCCCGCCTCCATCCACAAGACCTTCTCCGGCGTGCGCGAGGTCGAGTTTGTCGCCGCGGACGGCACCCGCTGCCTCGGCTGGCACTGGCCGCCTCCCGAGCCCGAGGCGCCCGTCACGCCCTTCTTCTGGCTCAAGCCGTCCGTCGGCGGGTACGGCGAGGCGGAGGTGCGGCGCGCCTGCGCCGAGGCGCGCGAGCGCTACCCGCACCTGCGAGAGCTCGACGTGCTGCTGCTGCACGGCAACGCGGGAGACCGCTCGCACCGGCTCGGGTGGATGCACCTGCTGCGGGAGGGACTGGGCGTGTCGGTGACGGTGCTCGACTACCGCGGCTTCGGCGGCTCGGACGGCAGCCCGAGCGAGGACGGCCTCATCGCAGACGGCGCGGCGGCGGCAAAGTGGCTGCGCGCGCACGGCGGCCCCGCCGGGCGGAAGCTGGTCCTGTGGGGCGAGTCGATCGGCTCGGGCGTCGCCGTGGCGCTGAGTGACGGCGAGGCATCGGCGCCGCTCTCGCCCGCCGAGCGGCCGGACGCGGTCGTCATCGAGGGCGGGCTCTCGAGCTGCGTCGGCCCTTTCCCCGAACCTTCTCGGAACCTTCCCCATAGGTCATCATCGAGGGCGGGCTGTCGAGCTGCGTCGACGTCGCCGCGCGCGCGTACCCGTGGCTGCCCGTGCGGCTTCCCGGCCTGATGCGCGACCGGTTCGACAATGTCGTCCGCGCGCGGCGCATGCCCTCCTCGCTGCCGGTGCTGCAGCTGCACGGCACGCTCGACGAGATCGTCCCCTTTGAGTTTGGCGTGCAGCTGCACGAGGCGTTGCCGGCCGGCAACAAGCGCTTCGTGGCGCTCGAGGGGACGGGCCACAACGACATCCCGTACCACGACACGAGGCGGTACCTGCAGGAGGTGGCGGAGTTCCTGGGCTCCGCGGTGTAAGCCTTAGGGCGCCGAGCCCACCTGCCTCCTGCGAGGCTGATCCGCGCAATCCACGCCGAGAAAATGACACACCCTGCTCCATCATCAAAGCTGTTTTTAATAATTTTGGCTACCCTCCTGTATATGTGGACATGAACAATCCGAAGGTGCATGGTGCTCAACTATCACAAGTATCATCAATGCCGCCTGACACCCCCGCGCCGCGCCGGCCCGCAGCCGCACCGACCCGCGCGCGCCGCGGCCGCGGCCCGCGCGCCAGCAGCCCCTGCCCACGATACGCCGCCCCGACCGCACCCCTCGCAGAGGCCAGAGCCTTGCGTGTGCGCGCCATGCAACAAATGCGCCGCTAAGCTACGCCTTCTTCCTGGTGAGCGCGCCCCAGTGGCCGCTCCGCTGGATCTCAAAGTCTGTGGGATCAAAGTGCATCGGCTCGTGCTCGTGCGGCGTCTTGAGGGTGAAGGTGCTCTTCTCGACGAGGCTGTAGTTGAACTTGGACCTGTTAGCCTTGGAGAGGTACGAGGTTTTGGTCCACTCGATGTCGAAGAGCGTCGCCGTCACCCCGCCCAGACGGGTGTTGAGAATGTCGAGGGTTGTGTATCTGAGGGGCGCAGCAAGAGGTGTGGGGATTTGTGTGCGGGAAGGGGTCCAGGCATGCAAGGCTCGCGCACGAGATGAAGTTGAAGCCGCATTGCATCATGTCGTTCTCGATCTCTTTGCCGTCCTTAGTGTTGTCAACGGGGAAGAAGATGGTGGCGAGGTCGTCCAAGGTGAGCGGCGGCAGGCAGACGTCCCCCGCCTTGCCGCCGGCCTCGGTGACGAAGCACGAGACGAAGAGGCCCTCGCTGCCCCAGTCGGTGCGGTTCTTGAGCCAGTAGCTGGTCTTGTCGTCGCACGGCGACTTGAGGTACTTGATCTGGCCCGTGTTGATGCACATGAGCTCGCGGTACGTCTTTGGCGGTCCCTCGAGCACGTCGCCGTCGATGTCGTGCTTGCACGCCTCGAGGTCGGCGCACTCGGTCCACGAGCGCGGGTTGGCCGGATTGGGGCACGAGTACTTCTCGTCATCCTCGTCGACCATGTGCGCAAAGAACTTCCACGAGTGCGACCCCACCGCCATGAGGCCGTGGCCCGCCTTGCCGTCCTTCCATGTGTTGCGGAGGATGAAGCCGCCTGTGTTTCCCCACTCGTCGCGATGAAAGTCGTTGTACCCGACGATGTTGATGGCGTGCCCGCCCGCCTGCCCCATCGGTGCGCCATTCGCCTTGACGAACCACTCGCCCTTCATCGACACCATCGACTTGCCGTCGGTGAAGCACGAGGAGTAATCCTTGTAGACGGGGTCGTTCGGGCAGTTGACGATGGGCTTGCCATTGCCCGGGCAGTTGTACGCAGCTGTGCACGGGAAGTAAAAGGCAGAGTTGGTCTCGGTCACGCCCAGGGCGAGCGGGCGCCCCGAGCGGACTAGCGCGGCCTTGATGTCGGCCGAGGTGGCGTAGTCGTGGATCCTGTTGATCTTGAACTCGAGCGGGTTCACCTGCGCGGCCGGGCATCCGGGTGGGGTCGGGCGGCGACCGGCGCTCAAGTCCACGGGTCTCGGGAAGGGGGTTTCGGTCGAGGGCCGCTCTCTCATCGATCGCCTTGCGGTACTGCATCAGCCCGGGGCAGACGCGCTCGATGTCGTAGCCCTGGTTCTCCTCGTACTTGCAGATCGAGTCCGGGATGGGCCCGATCTTGCCAACGTTTGGATAGTGCGACATCAGGCGGTCGTCGGAGCCGCCCTCCCCCTCCGTCGTGTCGGCAAAACGGATGGGCATCTTGGGCTTGCCCGTGATGTTTGGCCCGTGCCCCGGGGTGTTGGAGTCGGAGCCGACGACCTTGTTGATCGGGCACATTGAGGTCGGGTTCTTTTTGCACTCCTCCATCAGCGCAATCCCCAGCGCCTGCCGGCTCAGCCTGAGGAACTTGGTGCCGTCAAGGTAGCCGTTGGTCGCGCCTGGTGGTCACCGAGAGTGGCGGGGCGTGGAGGGCGCGGAAGGTGCGATTGCGCCAGCGTTGAGCGCCGAGTGCAGGCCTCGGTGGTGGGGCGAGAGCACACACCGTAGTGAATGTAGGACGACTCGAGGATACCCGCGGTGGCAAACAGCCAGCAGTCGCCGCGGTTGGCCTGATCGGACGAGGGCGTCACGTACGGTATGACGTACTTTGCTGGCAGTTTGGACATGAGCGGGAAGATCTCTTCCATCCTCTCCTCCTCCTTTTCTTTCATCGAAGGCGGCAGGAACTTTGCCCACGGCGCGGCCTCTTTTTTGTGGCTCGCGGACATGCTCGCGGAGAGGAGGGTTTGCTGCGCGCGCAGCTGCTCAGCCAGCTGCTCCTGCAAGCTGCTCAGCGCCGCCTGCGCACAGACAGCGTTGACGTGCTCGCAACGCGTGGTGTCTCTGACATTGCATTGTGCGGGGGAGTGGAGAGCGGCGACGACCTGCTGCCGCATGATGCCTACGCTGGCCAACCCAAGGAGCAAGGCCGCCCCGATCAGCACGGGAGCAGCGGCGTGCGACACCCTGCTTCTGTTGCCCGAGGCGCCGACGCGCGAGTAGTCCGACTCCATCTCCCTGGCGAGCATCCCGACCGCCTAGGTGGCGAACTCTGCCGACGATCGACGAGCGCGGATGGGTGTTGGTCCCCCCCCCATCACACCCAAATTACGAGTGGGGATACACGCGCTCTTCTACACTTCATCCGATCACTACCGAGAAGAGAACGAGAGTCGTGGTGGAGAGGGAGGGAGGGAGGGAGGGAGGGAGGGAGAGAGAGGGAGAGAGAGGAGGGAGGGAGGGAGAGAGAGAGAGAGAGAGAGAGAGAGAGAGAGAGAGAGAGAGAGAGAGAGAGAGAGAGAGAGAGAGAGAGAGAGGAGGAGGAGGAGGAGGAGGGGTGTGGGGGGAGACTTGCTTGCCAAGGCAAAATATAAAATTTTCTTTCTTTGCTCCAAGTCGCTTCCTAAGCCCTGGCCTCCAACACCCACACCTCGAGCTCGACTGCGCTCTGCGGACTGGCAGTCGACTGGGGCACCAAACCTCGACACCAACTCGACACCTCGACACCACCTGCCAAGCAACTCGAACACACCATGACACTCTGACACCCCTCGACACCATCTAGGCTGGGATCATGCTCGTCCTTGTCTAGGTAGGTGCCAAAGAGCAAATTCGAACCTCCACCCCCCTCGACACCTCGACACCGCTCGACACCGCTCGACACCGCTCGACACCGCTCGACACCGCTCGACACCGCTCGACACCGCTCGACACCGCTCGACACCGCTCGACACCGCTCGACACCGCTCGACACCTCTTGATCTTAACACAGCAGAGACCCATTGGAGTCACAGAGTTAGAAGATCAGAGTTGCAGCCCAGCAATGAATCAAACTTGGGTGTGGCACTTTCATCCCTCAGAGCTCAGTTGCAGCCTCTGAGCCTCTCTGCTCTCACCTCTCAGTTGCACCCCTGCTGATGTAGCTGCAACCATGGCAGTACTCAGGACAGGTACGCCTTCAGCCTTGCCCCACAGGCCTTTTAAAGGCATGGCACAGGCGTCGCGATCTTCGGTACATCCCCGTCGCCTTTCAGCATCGGTCCTCGCGGGGGGGCGTCTCTGAATTCGGACGTTTGTGCTACCCTTCACGCACACTACACACGGTGTACTAGCACGGCGCCATCCTACGCCCGTGCCCCATGAATGTCGATACTCCAGTATCATACCATTGGTGCCACAATCGTGTCACGTGGACGTCCCTCAGTCAGCGCGCGTCTTCCCTGTCGCGAACCGATGTCCTAGACGTCGTGCCTCTCTGATGGTCTGATCCTTTACAGTCCTTTGAGCCAGCCACCCTCCGGCTCTTACCGTGCCCTCCATACTCGATTTTCCTCGTTCACATCCCTTATACACCATCAACATCAACTTCTATCAATCACACCCTACCACCTACATCAAATCCCTTCCCCACCAAAACCATCTTCATTCATAAACCCACATCTTTAAAATCACATCTCCTCTTCACCTTCTCATTTTTTCACCATCACTTCTCTCCTCACTCCCCCCCCCCCTTCACACACACACACACACACACATCTTCTTACCATTACCATCACATATCCCCCTGTCACCATGTATTCCTACATAATTGCCCAACACCGTCGACCAACACCGTACACAACAAACACAAAGAAAAAAGCTTAGCCATATGAGTCGCCGCCCGGCGGGCTCCAACATCAACATACGTTCATCCCGCGTAACTCAGTTGGTAGAGTGACAGACCCTTAATTACACAGTGTGTATTCTTTTTTGCTCTCTGGCAGAGAGCAAGCAAGCCCACTCAACCCCAAGTACTCACCGTTTTACAGTGGTGTTGCTTGTGCAAGTTGTGCAGAGGCTGCAGCTTCTGCTGGGGCGGAATGCGCAGGGTTTTCGGCGCGATGCCCTCGGCGAGTACACGCTACTGCGCTGCCGCAAGCTCTCCTGCGCGCGCGTGACGTGTGGGGCGCGTGCGCTGCGCTCAAACGTCGCGATTTGGCAATAGGCGCTCGAGCCGGCGCACAGCGGCGGGGTGCGCGGCTCCGGGATCGGCCGTCACGTCGAGGAGGGGGGCTGTCGGCGGCTCGAGCGGCGAGGCGTGCCGCTCTGCTGCGCCGCCGACAGCCCCTCTTCCGAGCCGGCGCGTGGCGGCGAGCCGCGGCCAGTCGCAGTGTCGCGGTGGCGGCGAGCGTTCATCGGCCGGCAGCGAGAGCGGCCGTCACGTCGAGGAGGGGGGGTGGAGGGGGCTGTCGGCGGTTCGTGTGGCTCGAGGCGCGCCTACGCTGCGCCGCCTTGAGCCCTCGATCCGGCGCGTGGCGGGAGGGGCGAGCCGCGGTCATCGTCGATGGTGGTGGTGGTGGTGCGGCGGCGGCTCGCTCTTCCCTCCGGCGGCGGCTCTGCTCCCGCCGCCGCCTGTTGCGCCACGCTCACGCTACGGAGCAGGCACTCGCGCCCGGTGAGCGCTGCAAAGGGGATCGGGGGGGGCGCGCGAGAGGGGGCGCGGGTCGGGCGCGCATCGGCCGGCTGCGAGAGCGGCCGTCACGTCGGGGGGGGGGCGGGTCGGCGGCTCGTGTGGCTCGAGACGCAGCAGTTGCTGTTGCGCCGCCGCCGAGCCCTATTGCCGATCCGGCGCCTGGCGGCAGGGGCGAGCCGCGGTCATCGTCGCTGGTGCGGCGGCGGCGGCGGCGGCTCGCTCTTCCTTCCGGTGGCGGCTCCGCTCCCGCCGCCGCTCGCCGCACCAAGCACACGCCGCTGAGCAGACTCGCAGGTCAGAGTGGCCGGACAGTCGGTGCTGCCCAGCGGCGACAGGCCAACGTGTGTACGTGCGCGTGCACGCCGCCTTTGCGCGCCGCGTTGCGGAGCGAGGCGCGCCGCGTTGCGGAACGAGGCGCGTGTGTGTAAGCATGTGGTGCGTAGAGAGCACGCGCCGTGCTGCTGGGTGCCGCACGGCTCTGCCAGTAGAGAGCGGGCGGCGCGTCACAATGTGAGGTGTGTGGTTGACTCTCGCTCCTACCGTACCCACGTACGTACTGTGGTGGGATGTGTGTATGCGGCGACTCATGACGGCAAAAATGTAAGCCCCGCGGCCCTGGCCACTGTTTGTAGCCAACCAATGGGGTGCATGTTGCTTGTTGCCTGCTTAGTTGACATGCGCCGCCCTCGACTCTGAGCCGACGTGCTCTGCCCTCGCCTCCGCCGTAGCCCAGCAATAGGCCAGCGCCTCTGCCGCCAGCTGGCCGCCACCGCCGTCGCCGTCCGCTGCACCGTCGAGGACCCGATTGAAGGACCCGAGTCTCGCCTTCGTCGTCGAGCGTGTTGCCTCGCCTCGCACCGTCGGCGCTCTTCTGGCCAGCACGCGAGACACCTGCGCCGCCCTCGACTCTGAGGTCGCACAGCCAGTGCTTCACGCTTCAGCTTTCGTAGCTTTACCTCTGGCTCCGCGCTGCCCCTCGCCTTCGTCAAGGGCGACTCTCGAATGTCAACTACTCTGAGGGAGGGTGAGTGTAGAGGATGTAGAGTGTAGAGCGCTGTAGAGCTGTGGAGCTGTAGAGCGCTCTGGAGCGCTGTAGAGTTGTAGAGCTCTACATCCGGCGCGGGACGAACTGCGTGCGTTGTAGAGCGATGTAGAGGCGCTCTACAACGTGATATATCTATAACAACTCTACATCATATAGCGGCGAACGAGGCACGGTCGCTCTCCGACATGAGGCGCGTTGCACTTGCCAGTGCTGCGCTGGCCTTCTGTCTGCCCGCCCAATGGGTGGCAGGTGCCAGAGTCTGCTGCTGTGGCATGCCTCACGGCTGCAACTGGCCGGCGCCTCGCCCTCGGCGCAGCGATCGTGGCCAGCGCAACTCGGTACTCGCCTGCCTGGACTCAACGCTCAGCCAGGAGCTCCCGCACGCGCTGGCGCGAGTCATGGCGCAGACAACGCGTCTGAATGCTCGCCTCGCCTCGCGCAAATGCGACCGTCCTCGCAGCCGACAGTCCACCGCCTGCTAAAGAAGCACAGCGACGACTGCGGCACCGGCGACGCATGGCAGGCTGGTCATGACGCAGTTATAGGGTGTGTGACGTCAGAGTGACTCTCTGGGTGTCACGTGTCAGTGATAGTCAGGGCCGTCCATCAGAGCTCCAGTAAGCTCGGAGACACCCCATTATCGCCTCCGCCCTCTCCGCCCTCGCCGCCACACTCCCCTCCTCCGTCTTCGCCTCCTCCGCCCTCGCCGCCGCACTCACCTCCTCCGCCCCCGCCCCCGCCCTCTCCGCCCTCGCCGCCGCACTCGCCTCCTCCGTCGCTCCGTCCTCGCCCTCGCCGCCGCCGCCCTCGCCGCCCCCGCCGTCGCCACCGCCCTCGCCACCCCCTCCCTCACCTCCGCCTCCCTCGCCACCGCCCTCTCCGCCTCCGCCCTCGCCGCCGCCCTCGCCGCCGCCCCCCGCCGAGCCCGCCGCCGCCCTCGCCACCGCCCTCGCCGCCTCCGCCAAGCCCGACACAGAGCCCTCCCCCGCCCTCGCCGCCGCCGCCGTCCCCGCCGCCCTCGCCGCCTCCGCCCCTAGCTCCGCCCTCGCCGTCGCCCTCGCCGGCGCCCCCGAGCCCGCCGCCGCCCTCGCCGCCGCACTCGCCGCCTCCGCCAAGGGGCTGTTGGCACAGGGGGAGGTGTCAATCACGCTCCCGGGACGCCGGAGTATCCGCCGGAGAGATCGGGTTGGTCTCCCCCGCCTTCAGCCCTGACCCGAAGGGGACGCCATCACCCTCGCCCAGGGATCTACTCGAGTACAATGGTCAATGCTGTCTCAAGGTCCGACAGGTTCGGCACACCGGGCACCGCCTCGGTATACAACGGGGTGCACCCGGAAAATGCGCCTGCCTGCGGGCTGCGGGCGGACCCTTACCGATCACAGATCACACCCTCCCTCAGCAACTACCAACTACTCCCTCCTTGTGTCGCCTAGCCGAGCAACACCAATAGGCCAGCGCCTCTGCCGCCAGCCCCAGCGCCGTCGGCTGTACCGTCGAGGACCCGATCGTTTCCCAAGTCTCGCCTTCGTCGTCGAGCGTGTTGCCTCGCCTCGCACCGTCGGCGCTCTTCTGGCCAGCACGCGAGACACCTGCGCCGCCACCGAATCTGAGCGGACGTGCTCTGGCCTTTTCCGCCTCCGCCGTAGCCAAGCAATACCCTTCATTCACGCCCACTACACACGGTTACTAGTAACGCCATCCTACGCCCGTGCCCCATGAATGTCGATACTCCAGTATCATACCATTGGTGCCACAATCGTGTCACGTGGACGTCCCTCAGTCAGCGCGCGTCTTCCCTGTCGCGAACCGATGTCCTAGACGTCGTGCCTCTCTGATGGTCTGATCCTTTACAGTCCTTTGAGCCAGCCACCCTCCGGCTCTTACCGTGCCCTCCATACTCGATTTTCCTCATTCACATCCCTTACACACCATCAACATCAACTTCTATCAATCACACCCTACCACCTACCTCACAAATCCCTTCCCCACCAAAACCAAAACATCTCTCTCCAAAACCATCTTCATTCATTTATAAACCCACATCTTTAAAATCACATCTCCTCTTCACCTTCTCATTTTTTCACCATCACTTCTCTCCACACTCCCCCCCCTCGCC
>NW_005197506.1:488139-538959 GCF_000372725.1 Emiliania huxleyi CCMP1516 | reverse complement strand
TTCGCGTTTAGTGAGGTCTTAGGCCTCATCACCATCCCCGCCCCTCATCCCCACCCCTCACCATCCCCACCCTCCCCATCCCCATCCCCCACCACGAGTATTTTTTTTTTCAAATAATATGAGGAACCGCCCGGCGGGCTCCAACATCAACACACGTTCATCCCGCGTAACTCAGTTGGTAGAGTGACAGACCCTTAATCTGCTAGTCTTGGGTTCGAGCCCCAACGTGGGAACGTAAACTTTTTGTTCGCCACCTCCATTTTAAGCCCTCGCGCAAACCCTCCGTCTTCCCCTTGACTTGTGGTTTTGCTCTTCTCCTTCTTAAGGTTAGAGAGAGAGAGAGAGAGAGATTTTTAGCAATACTTTTTGAGATTTTTAGCAATCTTAAAGAGAGGTTACGGCGGGTAAGGTCCGTTAGCGGGAGATCGGCGGGAGCGGCGCACGTTTCGAATTCGGCGGGCGTTTCGAATTTGTCGACGGACCGTTTCAGGTCGCAATACCAAACAACTCTCTCAAGGTTAGCAGTTCGCAAAAAAAATCAAAAGTTGAAAAAACCTCAAACCCTTCGGGTCGCTCCTCATCGCAAACCCTGTCAGCAGAGTCTCCTACGGGAATGTACGTAAGAGCTACATACACTGAAAAAAAATCGTATGTGGATGCCAGTATATATGCCGATCCCGCGCGTCGTGCTCCTGCCGCTGCTCGCCGCTTCGGCTCGAGCCCGGTCTCCGCTGCACAGCGCCGCCGAGGCGGGCAACCTCGATGCCCTCGACCGTGCCATCCTGCACGCTGCAGACCTCGCCGCGCCCGACGGCGACGAGTACACTGCGCTGCACCTCGCCGCCGGCCTCGGCCACACGGATGCTGTGCGGAGGCTTCTGGCGGCCGGCGCGCCAGCGAGCTCGCGGGATGACGTGGGAGAGACCCCGCTGCACCTCGCGGCGGCGGCGGGCCGACTGGAAGCGGCGCGGGCGCTGCTGGAGTCGGGCGCAGCTGTCGACGCCGCGTCGGGCGCCGGCTACACGGCACTGCACATGGCTGCGCAGCACGGGCACGTCGCGCTCATCGAGCTGCTTCACGGCGCCGGCGCCGCCATCGGCGCAGAGGCGGGTGGCCGCGCGACGCCTCTGCACTGGGCGGCGGCGGGTGGGCGGGCCGACGCCTTCCTGGCGCTCCTCAGTCGAGGCGCCAGCCTGCACGCGGCCGACGAGAGCGGTGCCACGCCCCTGAGCCTGGTGGAGGAGGGCGGCGACGCCCGGATGATGGCGACCCTCCGGCGCGCGGTGGCGGCCGAGCGAGAGAGGCGTCGCAGAGCCGCAATGGCCGAGGGCGGCGGCGGCGGCGGCGCGCGCACAGCTGGTGAGATTGTGCGAGATGAGTTGTGACCGAGAGGCGCGGCGGGCCCAGCCGGCCGCCGCGGGCGACGTACGGCGTACGGGGTCGAGAGAGAGGGAGAGCTAGACCTCGAGGAGAGCTAGACGGCGTAAGAGAGGCATGAGAGAGGCCGTCGACTGGCCCTCTCGTGTGCGGCGAGAGAGCGCTCCCGAGTGTGCCCGCGCGCTGCCACCGAGCAAACAACATACGTACAATGGGAGCGCCAGCGCCGAGCTTTGTTTTGGACCATGGAGAGAGAAGGCGCCGACGGCTATACACAACACACTGTCGCCTCGAGACTGTCGCCCCCGCTGTGAGTGTGTAACCCCTGCGTGGCGGAGCGGTGTGTGTGTGCCATGCGCAGCCCGCGCTTGAAGGCCATACACGCTGTCCGCTGGTAAGACTCACCGCGCCGCGTGCACGTGCAGCGCCGCCGCGGTCGCGCTCGCCAGAAGCTGCAGGTCCGTGATGCCAACCGGGTGGTTGACACCCTGCGCCCCTCGCGCCGGCTGGTTGGACGGCGCGGGCGGCGCGGCAGGCGCGCGGGGTCCGCCTCGCTGCCCGCCGCCGTTCGACGCCGCCTCGCGCGCGTTAAGCATCCGCTCGCGTGCATCCAGTTCGGCGGCTCGCTGTTCGAGGGCGGTGGTCGCCGCGTCGAGCTCGCTCTGTTTCCGCGCGAGGTCGGCGGCAAGAGCCGCCACAAGAGCGTTGACGTGAGAGGACGCCTTGCGCAGCTCGTCCAGGACAGGCAGGGCTGAGGATGGCATATACACCGTGAGCGAGCACGCCTTGAAATAAGAAACAGCCATGTGCCCTCCACCCTTCAGGCACGGATCATTGTGTGTGCTTGTAATGTACTTTTAGCTTACTGGGAGAAAAGTGTTTGTGTCCGCACAGACGCTGTCGTGGGATCGCTTGTCATGTGCACCGGTCACTCCCTGTGACACTCGAAAACGATGCGCTCACATACCCTCCCAAGACGCTTTCGCGAAGAGTCCCATCCACGCCGAGCGCGGCATCGCGACCGATGCCTTGAACTCGAGCGACATGATGGACTTGTGCAGGTGGAACGACACCTCCAGCGGCGGTGCATTGCCCCCATCGCCGCCCTGCTCTTCCGGCAGACCGAGGCCCCGGATGAACTGCCTGAGGCGCTCTTTGGCGCGCCCCCATGGATCGAACATCGCGGGTTGGCCGTTGCCATGGTGGCTGAAGGCATAGCCATCCTCGATGCCGCCGGACTCCCCCACGGTACCTTCGACGTAAGCGGGCTGACGCGGGCGGATGATGAAGCAGATGCGACGCGACGTCTTATGAAAAAGCGCCATGAGCGTCGTCGCCGTCGAGCTGTGCAGCAAGCCCATCCTCTGATCAACGAGAACATTTCCTGCCCGCGAGCTGCCCCTGGCGGACGGCTCGATCTGCGTGATGGGTTCCCACAGCGGGGTAACGTCCATGGGAAGTTCGAAGCAGTAGTCGCCGTCGTGGTTGCGACGGTCTTGCGGCACCTTCGTAGCGTCGAGCGGCTGCACTTCAGCGATGGTCCGACGGATGCTGGAGACGAGGCGGTGCGGCGGGTTATCCTCGCACTGCACGAGGAGAGTCTCGGCCTCCACGACTAGCATCAGGTCGTCCGGGAATGGCGCAGCCGGCCACGGAGGGTCATTGAGATCCGTCACGTTGCCAAACAGATCGCCGAGCGGCGTGGGAGGCGACTCGCGATCGTAGCGACCATCGAGGCCACGTGCATAGGCGAGATAGAGGCCGCGCGCGTGGGCTACGCTGAACTCTGACGGGCGTGGCAGCTTCATTCAGGCTCGACGGCCACTGCGAGCACAGCTGCAGCCAGAAGTCCTTCTCGCCGTAAAAGTCTCGCCACGATGTGCACACGTGAGGTGCTGGCGCGAAGGGACACGCACGATGCAGTTGCTGCAACGCGAGACGGACGAGTTCACGAGGCAGCGCATCATTCAGCGGCGTCGGAGTGGAGTGCGACGCGATGGACATTATTCTGTCGTCGCCAATGCCCTCGGGCCGCTCCGGCAAGGTCACCACCCCCTCGTGCACGCCCGCCTGTGCGGGAGCACGGGCGCGGCGCAAAGCCGCTCGCCGCCCGAAGGACTGGGATCCACGTCTATCTTATCGAGATCCTTTTATTTCCGGAGGCAAGCAAAGCGGCGGAGCGGATTGCGGCGATGATATCGGCGGTCCCTGCTCACGCCCGGTGGCGGTGCAGGCTCGCCGCGACCGCGCTGATTTCGGTCGTGGCCTTTGCCACCGTTGCTCTCGCTGCTGCTCCTTCGCTCGTCTTGGAGCGTGCCTTCTGGGATCGGTTGGACAGGGTTCCGTCTGCGCCTCCTCCGCCGCCGCCGCTCGTGCCAGTGCAGCCAAGCGTAATCTCAAGTATCGAAGAGGCCGTGCAGGCGCAGGCAGCCTCGCTCGCGGACGGGACGTGGGCGGCAGAGGTCGCACCAGAGTTTGACGCGGCTCAGGCCGACGCGCCGATCGTGGCCATGTGCTCGGAGTGCGAGCGGGACTGGGTGGTGAGTGGCATCGCTGGCCTAGTTACGTCAGTGGTGAAGGGCGCCGTGAATCTGGCTGAGTTCCCGATGAGCGTGGACCAGCTTCTGCCAAAGGGGTCGCACGTCGACCTGCTGGGCATGCCGGGCCAGCGCATCGAGCTCACCCATGCGTCGGTCGAGTACGTGAACCCGACGACCATCCACCTCGGCCTCTGCCGCAACGACATGGAGTGGTTGCGCGAGCAGGAGCCCGCCATGCAGACGCACCCGACACGGCGCTGGCTCACGGCACTGCACATGGCACACGGCGTTGGCACACAGCACATGGCACACGGCACACGGCTCTCTCTCACGCACGCACACACACAACTGCTGCTGCCCCTCCTCGGCAGGACCCGGCGACCCAGCTCTACGAGCGCGCGGCGCGCGGCAACGACAACCTCGAGGTGCTCCTCACCCGGATCGACACGGCGGTGAAGGTCCGCTTCCGCGTCCATCAGGAGAGCCTGTTTACCACGGTGACGGTGGGCTGGGGCAGCGTGACCGTATCGCTCATCGGCCTGGTCCGCGCGCCCTCGACCTCGGGCGCACCGCCGGGCGGCTCTGACTCGCACAGCCGCGAGGCACAGGTGGACGTGCACCTCGACCTAAAGCACATCGAGGTCGCCGCCATCAACGAGTGCGACGGCAAGTTCGCCATCGACGGCCCCATCGCGCCGTCTGTGGACGGCGTCAGCGCCGCGCTCCTCGAGGAGCCGCATGCGGATCTCTCGACTTCCTCGCTCTTCCCCTCTCTCTCTTTCTCTCTCCACCTCTCTCCCTCTCCCTCCCTCCCCCCCACACGCACACACGCACACGCGCACACGCGCACACACGCACACACGCACACGCGCGCACACACACAGCTGCTGCCGCTCCTCCCGGGTGAGTAGGAGCCTCTGCGGATGGCGTTCGAGTCGGTCGTGCAGCAGCTGGGGCCGATCCTCTGCTTCGGCAGCCGCCACCTCGCGCTGCACAACGTGGAGGAGGGCACGACCACCCGGATCGGCGGCCTCGTCTCGGCCCTCAACGCTGCGCTGAGGCAGCACCCGGTCCTGCTCGGGACGCTACTCATGCCGCTCGGCGGGGACCCGGTCCGGTCCGTGCTGGCCGAGACGGCGGGCGGCGGGAAAGGGTACGCAGAGATCGACCGGGAGGCGGTCGCATTGGCGAGGGAGGAGAGCACGCGGCTGCGAGCGGCGGGGCGTGGCGAGCGCCAGCCTCCTCACGGCCGCGCCTCGGCTTGCGGAATAGGACATCGCCAAGCTGCGCAGCGTTGGCGTCGTGAAGAGGCTGGGCGAGGGGCGGTTCGCGAACATCGTCGACGCGGACGGGGACGGCGTGTACCAGCTCCAGGCCCCAAATGACGTGTGAGTGTTAGATTTGTTTGGTATTGCTAAAAATCTCTCCCACCTCATGCCGCCGGCGGGCGAGAGCGCACGCGCGGCGTGAGAAACACACGTGTTGCGTGTTGGCTAGATCTCTCTGCCGACCGCCGAAATCCACATTCACCCACGCGCACGTTGCGTGCGTTTTCTTATCTCACTGGTTCGCGGGCCGAAGCGCGGCCGGCGGCATGGCCTTCGCCTCGCAGCTGTGCACCGCGGAGCTGTCGAGCGCGTGGGCCGCCTATGTGGTCATCGTCGTCGGCGTGATTCTTGTCGCTTGCTCGGTTTACCAGGACGACGCCGACAGGCCGCTGTCGTTCATCGCGTGGGTGGCCTCGATCTCGACGCTCGGCTGCCTCCCGTGCACGCTGCTGCTGATCGCGGCGCACGTGAGAGAGTGGAACCAGCCAAAGCTGCAGCTCTGCGTGGTGCGCATCGTGATGATGGCGCCGGTGTACGCGCTCGACTGCTGGCTCGCGGTCATGAAGCGCGGCTCAGTGATCGCGGACGCGGCACGCGAGTGCTACGAGGCGTTCGTCATCTACCAGTTCGTGCTGTACCTCACGTATGCGCTCGGCGGCGACGGCCCCATTGTCGTGCTGCTGCGCGCAAAGGAGCCGGTGCCGCACTTTTGGCCGCTGAACCACTGCCTGCCGCAGTGGCAGATGGGGCGGCAGTACCTCTCGGTCTGCAAGCGCGGCGCGCTGCAGTACGTGGTGCTGCGGCTCTGCACCACCGCCCTCACCTGCGCGCTCGCCCTCCTCTCCGCCTCTGGCTACTGGCTCGGCCGGCTCAAGGCGGGGCAGCACCTCTCGCTCACGCCGCTGCTCGCGCTCCTCAACACGCTGTCGCAGGGCTGGGCGATGTACTCGCTCATCATGTTCTACCGCGCCGTCCGCGCCGAGCTCGCGCCCTTCCGCCCGCTGGGCAAGTTTCTCTGCGTCAAGGCGCCCGCTGAAGAAGAGACTCTCCCTCTCCAAAACCGACTCACACCCACGCCCCGACGGGCCCGGACCGCGCCCTAAGCCCGAGTGTGTCTGCCAAGGCGGTCGTCTTTTTGACGTTTTGGCAGAGCATGGCGCTCGACCTGCTCTCCGCCTGGCTGAACAGGGAGCCAGACATGTCCATGTCTCACGACCCGCCCGGCCGAGGTCACTGGTGGAGCGTCGACGAGGTGCGCATGTCCAAGGGCGGGCTGCTCTGCCTCGAGATGCTTGTCGCCTCGCTCGTCCACCCGTGCGTCCTTTCCGCCGAGGACTGCTCGTTGAGCCATTCCCACTCCAGTCGACACCCCTTCTCGTCATAGGTGCGTCTTCTCGGCGAGCGACTACGCCTCCGGCTCGCCGGCGCCGCGCAACGCGCCCACCTCGCTCTCGCTCACGCTGTACGAGGCGCTGGTGCCAAAGGACACGTACGCCGACATGCAGCAGGCGAGCTGGGGCGTGCTGCACCCGCGCAAGCTGGGCATCCGCTCGCCGCGCGGCAAGGAGAGCGGCGGCGGGGCGGCGGAGGGCGAGGGGTCGCCGGGGGAGGAGCCGCCGGGGGCGGGGGCGGCGGGGGGGTCGGGACGGCAGGAGCAGGCAGGCCCGAGCCTAGCCGCGAGCACGGTGTGATGAGGTGCGTGTTGGAGGCGAGGAGAGAGGGGCGAGAGGGGGAGGGGGGGGGGGGGGGGTTGTTGGTCGGTGTCGTATTCGACATGACAATGTGGGAGGATAAGGTTACCCAGCTCCCAGGAGCCACGAAAAGAGCCGGCCGCCGCGGTGTGTGCGGCGGCGCCGCCCGCCGCGGAGCGAGAGGTGATCGCGACGCGGCGCGCGGCGGCGATCCGCGCAGAGTCGGCTGGGGCTCTACACAGGCCGGGCCGCGTACAGCCGCTGACAGGCGCTCCGCCGGGCGCATCCGAAAAGTGAAAGCGAAAGAAAACACCCCCCCAAAATATATGTGCCGGGGCGCGCCGAGGCCACGCGTCTCCCGTCTCACATCGTTCGCAATGCTTGCATCCGCTTTCGCCCTCCGAGCTCGCCGCTGGTCAGAATCTGGTCCGCGCGCTGGGCCATGCGTGCGGCCGTCGCCTCGTGGCGCGAGGCGGCCTCGCCGGACGCGCGTGGCGGCTGCCCGCTCACGTTGTGGGGCGGCAGCAGGTTGGTCGTCTCGCCCGGGTCCGCCTCGAGGTCGAAGAGCTCGGTGGCGCGTTGGCTGCCGTGCGCGAGGCTGATCAGCTTCCAGCGCGACCACCGCAGCGCCCAGCTCGGCGGCGACGGCACGAGCAGGTCGGACCGGGCCGGGTGGCCGTCGCGGGGTCGGAGCAGGCGGCGCTTGAAGCTGACGCTGTCCGCTGCCTGGCCGGGAGCGGGCGGCGCAAGGCCGGCCAGGTCGAGCAGGGTGGCGTAGAGGTCGGTGAGCCCGACCAGGTCGCCGCACTCCCCCCCGGCGGGCACACCGCCCGCCGGCCACGCTACCAGCAGCGGCACCCGGTGGCCTCCCTCGTAGAGGTCTCCCTTGTGCCCCCGCAGGTGGGCGCTAGAATTGGCGCCGCAGAGCGGCGACTGCAGCCCGGACCGCTCGGGCGAGACGTCCTCAAACGGCGGCGCGGGTGTCTCGGGCGAGGGCCTCCACGATCCGTGCTGCTTGGTCGCGCAGCTGAGTCCGCCGTTGTCGCTCGCAAAGACCACAATCGTCTCGTTGAGCTCGCCTGCGGAGCGGAGCGCCGCCATCAGCGCCCCGACCACCGCGTCCAACTCCGCCACCATGGACGAGTGGGGGACGTGCAGCCGGCGCGGCGCCGCCACCTCGCTGGTGGCGACCCATGTGCGGATGTCTGCGTCCCGGAACCGGTCGGGCGGCGTGAAGGGCGCGTGCACCGCCGCGGTGGCGACCAGGGCAAAGAAGGGCGGCTGCGGCCCGCGTGCGCGGCGGCGCCGGTCGAAAAAGCCGAGCGCAGCTTGCGAGAGGTGGGCGTCGGCCATGTGCCCCTCCCAGTCCGCCGCGCCGTCGTGCCCGTCCCCTGCACCGCACGGCGTGTACCGGCGGTGGCGCAGCCCGGTGCCCGCAAACTTGCCCGACACCCAGTCGCCGGTGCGCGTCGCGTGGGTCGCCGTGCCCCAGCAGCGGCTCCCGCGAGGAAGCGACGCCACGCTGCCATTGAACCACGCGTACGGCGGCGATTGGATCCCCGAGACCATCGAGAGCGACTCGTCAAAGCCCCACTGCGCCGGGCCGTCGGCAAGCCTCCGCCCTCGTCTTAGCAGCCAGTCGACCCTGTCGTCCTCGGTCGAGCGGCGCAGCTCATCGGGTAGCGCGGCGACCTCCCCTCCGATGCCCGCCTTGCCGAGCAGCAGGGTCGCGTGGCCAGGACGGCCAGCCGCAAGAGGCTGAGTCTGTCAAAGTAGCTGGCCACAGCGGGATCGGGCTCACCGAACGGGAGAAGGCCACTGATGGCGGCCCTGCGGAATCTGACCCACGACGGTTGCATCCCTGGAGGAGGAGGGGGAAGATTGAGGAAGGCCGGATTGCCCACCGCCGACCACGGAATGAAGCGCCGGGTAGAGGCTACCACTGCTGAGTCGACGGGCATCACCAATGGCTTTGCGGGATCGGGGCTCTGCTCGGCCGGAATGCTGAGCTCGGCGACGGCGAGGTCCGGCATCGCGGCGCCGGTCGTCTCGTCGAGCGGAGGGCTGCCTCTCGACTACTCTACTCCCGTGTCACAAAACGAAGCACGAGAGCGTGCTCGACAGAGCGACAGCGCAGCGCACTGCCGTCCAGTCGGCGAAAGGGACGGCTGCTGCGCAAAGTGATCAGTTCTAATGAATGTACCGGGGCCCGACGGATAGATGAATCCGGGGCACCCTCCGCTCGAATCCCTGGCTAGGGGTTCGAGGTGGCCCCCAGCCCCACCCTGCGGGGCCTCCCATCAAAGCACAAAGGGACTGGCAGAAGAGACGCCCAATCTTGCACAAGTGCGAACCATACATAAAACGAAAACGAAAAGAATTTTAAAGAAACGCCCATGAAACGCCGCGCCCCAGAATCTGGTCCGCGCGCTGGGCCATGCGTGCGGCCGTCGCCTCGTGGCGCGAGGCGGCCTCGCCGGACGCGCGTGGCGGCTGCCCGCTCACGTTGTGGGGCGGCAGCAGGTTGGTCGTCTCGCCCGGGTCCGCCTCGAGGTCGAAGAGCTCGGTGGCGCGTTGGCTGCCGTGCGCGAGGCTGATCAGCTTCCAGCGCGACCACCGCAGCGCCCAGCTCGGCGGCGACGGCACGAGCAGGTCGGACCGGGCCGGGTGGCCGTCGCGGGGTCGGAGCAGGCGGCGCTTGAAGCTGACGCTGTCCGCTGCCTGGCCGGGAGCGGGCGGCGCAAGGCCGGCCAGGTCGAGCAGGGTGGCGTAGAGGTCGGTGAGCCCGACCAGGTCGCCGCACTCCCCCCCGGCGGGCACACCGCCCGCCGGCCACGCCACCAGCAGCGGCACCCGGTGGCCTCCCTCGTAGAGGTCTCCCTTGTGCCCCCGCAGGTGGGCGCTAGAATTGGCGCCGCAGAGCGGCGACTGCAGCCCGGACCGCTCGGGCGAGACGTCCTCAAACGGCGGCGCGGGTGTCTCGGGCGAGGGCCTCCACGATCCGTGCTGCTTGGTCGCGCAGCTGAGTCCGCCGTTGTCGCTCGCAAAGACCACAATCGTCTCGTTGAGCTCGCCTGCGGAGCGGAGCGCCGCCATCAGCGCCCCGACCACCGCGTCCAACTCCGCCACCATGGACGAGTGGGGGACGTGCAGCCGGCGCGGCGCCGCCACCTCGCTGGTGGCGACCCATGTGCGGATGTCTGCGTCCCGGAACCGGTCGGGCGGCGTGAAGGGCGCGTGCACCGCCGCGGTGGCGACCAGGGCAAAGAAGGGCGGCTGCGGCCCGCGTGCGCGGCGGCGCCGGTCGAAAAAGCCGAGCGCAGCTTGCGCGACGTGGGCGTCGGCCATGTGCCCCTCCCAGTCCGCCGCGCCGTCGTGCCCGTCCCCTGCACCGCACGGCGTGTACCGGCGGTGGCGCAGCCCGGTGCCCGCAAACTTGCCCGACACCCAGTCGCCGGTGCGCGTCGCGTGGGTCGCCGTGCCCCAGCAGCGGCTCCCGCGAGGAAGCGACGCCACGCTGCCATTGAACCACGCGTACGGCGGCGATTGGATCCCCGAGACCATCGAGAGCGACTCGTCAAAGCCCCACTGCGCCGGGCCGTCGGCAAGCCTCCGCCCTCGTCTTAGCAGCCAGTCGACCCTGTCGTCCTCGGTCGAGCGGCGCAGCTCATCGGGTAGCGCGGCGACCTCCCCTCCGATGCCCGCCTTGCCGAGCAGCAGGGTCGCGTAACCTGCCGCGCGGAACGACTCCGCAATGGTCCGCTGGCCAGGCAGGAGCTGCGAGCCTCCCGAGAGGTCCCACGAGGACGAGGGCCGGCGGCCCCGAAAGACGTAGTTGCCAGAGAGGAGGGAGTAGCGGCTCGGCGAGCAGATTGGGTGCGCGTGCGCGTCTGTGAAGCGGACGCCCGCTGCGGACAGCGCCGAGATGGCCGGCGTCGGCACCAAGGCGGAGGCTGAGTACGCCTCGAGGTCGCCGACGCCGAGGTCGTCCGCGAGGAGGATGAGAACGTTCGGCGGCCGAGCGCGTGCGAACGACTCCACGAGCGGGAGGAGCAGGGAGAGAAGCTGTTCCCCGGGAGGTGGCGTTTTTTTTGCTTGGGCGGCCCTCATGCTGAAATTCTGCAAAAACCCTGGCCGGCCCCTGCGGTGCCCCTACCTACCTACCTACCTACCTACCTACCTACCCTACTTATGGGAAACTAAAAAAGAAATCACTCGATGGGTGAAGGTGGGGTACTATACCAACTAGAGTGATGGTTGGTGGTACTCTCCTGCATCCACAGTCCTTCTTGTGACATGGGAGGCCACTCTCAAGCCCTACAAGCATCAGATCACCCATTTGGGGAGGGTTGACATCGTGATTTCCGCGGAAAATTTCTTTTTCTGAAAATTCCAGCTTGAAGAGAGGGAAAAACCCGACGGGAGGGCCCAGACCTACCCTACCTACCCCGGCATGAGGGCCGGCCAAGCAAAAATAAACGCCACCTGTCCCCGAGGCACTTTGTGGCGCTACGATTTGGATTCTACCCGGTATGGTATCTAGATAGGGATCCCTCAAACCGCCAGTCCGCGCCCTTGTCGTGCCAGTGTGCTGTGAGAGAGGCTTGTATTTTAAGAATTCTACTCAAACCTAGGTCGGGGTGGTTGGGGAAGGGCGTAGACCTTAGTTGAGGGGTTCGATTGAGGGGTTGAGGCTTGAGCCCCCCCCTCAACCATCTGGTTGACGGTCTCGGTTGAGACCCCCCGTCAACCCTTTAGTTGGGGGTTGAGGCCTCAAGGGCCTATTCACAGGCTCGCGCGTGATCACAAGTCACAAGAATCAAGATAAATTGGAACAGCCCTGCCGCCAAAAAATCGCTTCGCCTGCGGCGCGCTCTTGCGCTCCTCGTACCTCGAGCGCAATCCATAAGTAGGAGACGCTCACTGTCGCCATTCAGGCGCCTGATCTTTCAGCAAAGCGATGGCCTACCAGGTACGAGTTCAGCGATGCGCGCCCGGCAGAAGACGCTTGTGATGCCGCATCGCGCATGCAGTGGAATGCGCACAGAGAACGGACGGCAAGAGAAGGCAAGGGAAGGAAGAGAAACGGCTGGAGTCATGCGGCACCGGCTCTACTAGCGAGGCGAATGACATATTCGACACCCTCGAAGACCATCTCGAATACGGTTCCGACTCCGGCTCCGGCCGGTAGTCGACAAGCTGCCGAGCCCAAACAAATGCAAATCACAGAGCCCACATTTCTTCAACGGCTGGTGAAGAACAAAACAAACAAATCTCTCTCTCTCTCTGGTGAAGCTCAGCTCATGGCGTAGTATTGCGTAAGCAACCGCGGTCACTAACCATCCACGGCAAGAGTCACGGTGAATGCTGCCGCATAAAGCAAAATCCTGCCGCATAAAAGCAACGGTTAGTGGTGCACTAACCCTGTCAGCAGAGTCCACACAAAAGGACTGGAAAAAAAACAAAACTTCCACGCGTTGTGCTCGGCGTTTGGCCCCGGCGACGGTGTGTGCGTGCTTGTGCCGCGCGAGAAAAGCGCCGCAGGCCGAGTTCCTCGGAAATGGCGAGGAACCTCATCTCCTTCGTGGTCTGGCTGCTCTGTGAACCGGCGTACCCACTGGTGGTGCCGACGCACGCACACTCCGCCGTCGGCCTGCGACAAGTGGCAGCGACGCTGTGCGAGTCCGAGCCGCTCTCGCGCGGGGAGGCTACGGGTGAATATGACGGCGACGGGATGACATACAGCAGCGCCGACGCCGTCCGCGACATGGTGGCCGCGTCTCGCAAACGCTCCTACGCGGAGGGACGCGAGGGTTGCTGCGGCAAGAACATGCATGCCACCCAGGCAAACGGACCGCCGCCTGGCAATCCATGGAGACGCAACGGCTGAGCGTGCAGCGTGTGTGACAGAGCATGCGCGGTTACTAATCGCCACATGACATGAAACACGGTCCGCCGTTTCATATGGGCGGCCGTGAGCTGCCCATGCCGCCGCCGCCCGCCGGCCCCGGGCTCCGGCTCTGGCGGCTTCGGCCGCATCGGCTTCTTAGCCTGCGCCGCCTGGCTGCCGGGCTCGCGCGCCCCCACCTTGTCGCGTTGTCGCCGTCGCGAGTTGTGTCCTTCTTCGTTCTTGCAATCTTGCACTTGGGCTTCTTCCCGTTCCAGGCCGATCAGGCATCAGCTCGACCTCGAAGACCAGCGTCGCGTTCGCGGGCACCTTGTGGGCTCTTGCACGTCCTCCGGATAGCCGAGAGGAGAGAGAGAGAGAGAGAGAGAGAGAGAGAGAGAGAGAGAGAGAGAGAGAGACATAGACAGAGACAGAGACAGAGACAGAGACAGAGACAGAGACGAGACGAGAGAACAACATACCTAAGGGTTGGTTTTCTCTAGCCTCGACCCCTAGTGACAGCGGGGTTTGAGGCTGCGGAGTGCATGCCCCCGTGTTGGGGACAAGTTTGGGGCATGGGAACCGTGGCAGAGATCACAAGATCAAAATTCTATTTTTTCTCGATTTTTCGACTCGCTCGCACCTCCGATTTTGACTTTGGCCGCTCCGCGTCGGCCAGGTTGGTGTGCTCCGATCCGAAACTCTTCGCCGGCCCAATCAGCTCGACCGGCTCGACCGCAAACCGGCTTGGTTTGGCCAGCGGCGCGACGTCTGGCCTGTGCTGCGGCCATCTCGGACGTTCAGGCAGTGCCAGCCAGCGGCTCGGCCGCGCATCCTTCACACACGCCGCCAGGTCGGGATGAGAGGGCTTAGAAGTGAGTCATGGTGCGAGCTTCATGCGCGGGGCGGCTGTAACACAGCATGCCCACCAGACGGACCTCAGAGCTTGCCGTCGGCGTGCTGTCGTGGCGAAGCTCTAGAGAGCTGAAACGGGAGGAGTGGTGACACCGGGCGGTGCGTCAGGCTACCCGACGACGTTGGAGTCACTGTCACACGTCGCGGACAGCCTACGGCCCCCCCGGGCCGGGGCCAGTGCGAAACGGGTGAAAAAGAGACTTTGCGGAGTTCAACCGCCTATGCGCTTTTTTTAGCTAACTCGGAGGTTGCGTGAACCCAGCCGTCGTGCGATTTTCGGTCGGGCCCGGGGTGTTTGTGCTTTTGTGCCCAGCCCGCGTGTCCAGCGCGCACGATCCGCCGCCTGTCCCATTGAACGAGGGGGTGCTGGTGTCTCTTGCAGATACTATTTATTCACAGCTGCGGTAATCTAAAGCGCGTGTCAAAGAGGCAATCTGACCACCCCCCTGCGCGCCGACGAGCATGGCCCCCGCGCCCCGCCGATCTGCCGAGACCCACGATGCTCGATGGATGGCCACTTTGCCACCGCGGCTAGGCTTTGAGACCTCAGCATCCGGCATGGCGTCACCTTTGCGAGTGGCGGTGGGGCACGTCTGCTTCTGGCCGCTACTCTGTCGCGACGGGGACCGATGCCGTCGCATCAGGCCTTGGTTGCCGCTTCGGCGCTGGGCTTCATGACGAAGGCGGAGAGCCAGGCGAGACGGTGGTCGGGGGGGCGTTTCTTACAATGCTCTCGCCAGCTCACCCTCTGAGGGCTCTTGTGGGTTGACACGGACGCCATCTTTTCCGCATATCGGCATTGGTGTCTCCAACGACAACCGCGGGGACGCGCACAGTATACAAAAACGGCACCGTCGTCATCGGCGGCGACATCATCGCCACCGCAACTTCGTCTCGCCCCCGTCGCCGCCGCTCTCGCCCCTCTCGCCGGCGCCTCCTAGCTGCTGCCCCTCAAGCTCAACTACCAATGCCGAGGAGAGGGTCGCTATTCTCGAGCAGAAGCTAGCGGCCCTTGAGTCGGCGCACGCTGATAGAAGAGCTTGCGGCAACACTTGCAGCAACAGAGAAGAAGCTTGCCGCGTCGTCGAGGCGTCGGTGGCGGCGCTCCTGCATGAGGGCGGCACAAGTGCGGCCGTACCAGGGCGGTGTGGGCAGGCCACCGATGTCGACGCCATCACCACTTGCGGCTACCGCGCTCTCGCTTGACGACACCGTGGGGAATCACACCGTCCGATGAACCTTGCCGAGGCGATGCGGTCGGTTCGACCTCTAGTTGTGGAGGAGGCGGGCGGCGCCGAGCGGCCCCAACTCCGTGAAAATTCTCTTTTGGACAGATTCTCTTTTGGCCAAGATTCTCTTTTGCACAACACCCCCTCTACAGCTGACCTGTTTGACGCGGTGCCGACGGGTGGCTGTCCCCCGTGTATCCAGCCGGTTCTAGCCAGCCGCTGCGGCAACAGCAGACAGCGCCCCTCCCCCAACCGACATGCCGCCTGTCCCATCAACCAGCTCTGCGCCTGTCCCATCAACCAGCTCTGCGCCGTCCGGCGACTCATCCACCGGCTCTGCGCCGTCCTCGCTGCTGCAGCTCGCGAGGATCATCCGGCGCGGCGACCCAGTCGTGTTTGTCACTGGCTCGGGTTTGTCTGCGCCGAGCGGCATTCCGACGTTCCGAGGCGCGGAGGGCGTGTGGGCCAAGTGGGTCCTGGAGTGGGGCACACGCGCCGCCTTTCTCGCCGACCCTCGCGGCTGGTATGACAATTTTTGGATCCCAGCACACGTGGTCGCTGAGCCTGGTTCAACGAGCGAGCGGACCTACGAGCCGTCCGCCGGACACTTCGCGGTTGCGGAGGTTGCCGCGTGCCGCCAGACCAACGTGCACGTCATCACGCAGAACATCGATGGGCTGCATCAGAGGGCCGGCCTGCCCTCGGAGCGGCTGGTCGAGGTCCACGGCCGCGCCGGGCTGCTCAAGTGCGTCTCGCCCGGCTGCCGATACGCGGCCGCCGAGAGCATCGGCCCGGCGCAGTTAGACCTCGCGACCGCCACAGCCGAGTGGGAGGCGGATGCGAAGGGTCCCGATGTAACACCCGACCCCGCGCTTCGGGCACGCGTGGTGGTTCACCTGCGGCTCCGGCCGGCGGGCGGCGGCGTCCGAGCGACGTGTGCGGTGGAGCGGCAGGCGGCCCCATGCGACCCCAAGGCGACGCGAACGGTGCTGGGTGCGCTGCCAACCTGCCCTGCCTGCGGCGCGCCGGCGCTGCCGCAGGCGCTGCTCTTCGACGAGGAGTACGAGTCGCACTCCTTTTACCAGTACCGCAAGGCGCGCCGCTGGCTCGAGTGCGCAAAGGCGCCTGCCCGCCCTCGCGAGCGCCTCCCTCCGCTTGCGCCCGATAGCAGCGCTTCCTCCTCACAGCGGCAGCGGTGGACAGGCGCTTGTCTTCGTCGGCACCTCCTTCGCCGTCGGGGTGACGGAGCATGCGCTCCTCGGCGCTCCTCGCCGCCAGCCGAGTCGCAACCGAGCGGTCCTGGGACACGTCCACGACTAATCCACGGCGTCTGCCCCCGTAGGAGCGGCCGAGCGGTCGCTGCCGAGCTTCTCCTTCAACATTGTGCCCGAGTCGGCGACGCAGGCCCACGAGGCGGGCGGCGAGCTCGGCGGTGCAAGGCAGCACGCCCCGCCGATGCATCACATCGTCGGCTGCTGCGAGGCGCCGCCGCAGGCACAGCGGTCCGCACCCCGCCGCCACACGCCACACGCGGTAGTGCCGTGCCCGCAGGTGACTCTGCCCAAGCTGGCCGCGCTGGTCGCGTCGCCGCTCGCCGCCAAGGCGGCGGACTGGTACGAGGGGTGGATCCCTCCCCATGCCGAGGCGGCGGCGCTCGAGGGGCTCGGAAGCGAGTGGAGCGAGCTGCTGACGGGCGGGGTTGCGGCGGGCGGCGCGCGCGGGCGGCGAGCGCGCGGCAAGAAGCGCGGCCGCGAGAGGGCGTCCGCGCGGAACGAGACGACGTGGGTGGCTTGCGACGCGTGCGGCAAGTGGCGGAGGCTGCCCGCGGGCGTTGCGCTTGACGAGGAGGAGGCGAGCGCGCGATGGTGGTGTAGGCAAAACGTGTGGGACCCGACTCGCGCGACGTGCGAGGCGGAGGAGGAGCCGTGGTGAAAAGCGGCATGTGGCATCGTGGCATGTGGGGCGGGGGTAGCCCTCTCGCCTCTGGCGTTGGCCGTCTGGTCTCTGGATGGCGCGTGACGCGTGTGTGTCTTGAGCATGGTCTTGATGAGAGGCTCCCGCGGCGCCGGGGTCTCGTGTATCCTGTCTGTAGACTGGTTGGGTAGTAGTCTAAGTTCTGAGCCTGGAGGCCTAATGGGTCTAAGTGTGGCTAGCCACGCTGGAGTGCTTGCGCGGTCTAAGATCAGCGGGAGCCTCTTACATCGGCTAAGTCGGCCGTGGCACGGCCTGGGGCCAAGGCTCCCACCGTGATCAACGCCCCGTGATCAACATCGGCACAGCCCCCAAATTTTCTTCGCCTGCGGCGGGCGATCGATCCTCCTCATGCTCAGCAATCGCCGCCTCAGCATCCTCCTCTTCCGGTTCTCGTTGCTGCCTCCTGAGCGCAATGTTCGGCGACTTCTAGCCAAACAGTTCTCACAAATAGCCTCAAGCTCAAACAGACGCGTGTCAGAGAAGCCTCTGTGTATGCTGGTCCTCTTTGTATTGAACGATCCGCGCGTGAGGTAGCATAGGGCCTTGTTGGCAGCAGCCAGCTTGTTGCGCTGCTTCGTTGCGATGAGCTGATTGGGATCGCAGAAGTGCATGCCAAGCACCGCCACGATCTTGAAGCAGAACACATCGCAACCGCATCGTCCGCACTGCCATCGGCATGCCGCGCCCGCCGCTTCGCCGCAGCCGCCTTAAGGCACGCATAGCGGCAGCATATGGTACGTTGGTCGTTGCGCGTACTTGAGCAGGCGTTGCGCGCCGCAAGTAGCGCACTGGCCCTGGGAGAAGGCGATATGGCGTCGTGCGCGGCAAACGTTGGTCGGGACGCGTCCAGGTATTTTTCGGGTAAACCTGAAAGCTGATTCAACCAGGTATACCCGGGTTTTACCCGGAGTTGGCCTTATGTCGTCTAAGTTCATGGCCCCCGACCATGAGGGTCTAAGTCTGAGCCCGGCTCCGTGCGGGGGCTAAGTTGAGCGCTCGCTCGCTGCAGAGGCTAAGTGTAGAGCGACCCTCTAGCCCTACTACCCAACCATTGTCTGTAGAATCTGAAAAGGAAAGTCTGTCTGTATATGCGCGACATTTTTTTGAATTTTACCAGCCACCCCACAGGGGCCCCCGGCCCGCGGTCGCCGGTTGCGCGCCGGCACACAATAACACTGAAACCTCGGCGCGTCAGCACGGCCAGCCGGGACACTCCTGTCTTAGGCGGCGCCTGCGCTTCGTGCTGCAAGTGGGGTTGCACTCGTAGTGCGGCGCGCGCGAAGCGGGGTCGAGCTCGCACGGCAGGTACGTGTGCTGCTCGGGCGGCGCGTCGGCCGGCGCGTGCCACCAGCGCGCGATGGCGCTCGCCATCGCGGTGCCACCCACGAGCGTGGACCCGTAGTCTGCGGCGCTGAGCGAGGCGACGTGCTCGTTGCACGACGAGATGAAGGCGCCGCCGCCCGGCCTGCGCAGGAGTCCCGCTGCGTGCAGGTCGGCGAGGAAGGAGCGAATCATCCGGTTGGAGGTGCGCACGTCTCGCGCGACGTCGGCGGCGGCGCAGCGAGACCAGCGGCAGCGCGGGTACGTCCGCCAGACGTTCGCCGTCTGCCTGCGAGGCGAGGGCGGGGCGACGGAGTGGTGCGAGGGAGTGATCCTACGGGCGGTGGGACAGCAAGAGTCGAGGAGGTGTCGAGGAGGTGTCGAGGAAGTGTCCGTCTAGCAAGCGGCACCACGAGTCGTGCGCCGAGTTGACGAGAAAGAGCGGCACGCCGCCGTCGAGCCGCGCGCCGCTCTCGTTCGCAAAGATGCAGCGCCACCGCTCAGTGGCCGGCAGCGCTCGCTCGCAGCCGGGTGCGCCCGAGGCGTGCATGAGCTCGTACAGGGCCCTCATCTTGTCAGGCCACGGCGTGCACGCCGCGGAGGAGGCGGCCGGGTCGAAGGTGCGGCGGCATGCGGCGGCGCGCGGCAGCGGCTCGGGCTGCCGGTGGAGGAAGAAGGCCGACAGCAGGAGCAGCTTGAAGCGGGAGAGTTGAGGCAACCGCGCGCGAACCCGCTCCGCCGAGAAGAGCGCGCCGAGGCCGCCCGCCGATCCGCCGGCCAGGAGCAGCTCCGCCCCATCCGCGAGGCCGAGGCCGCGCAGCGCCTACGGGAAGGCTCCGAGAAGGTCTGCAGAGGTACTGCAGACGGCGTCGGCGCGAGGCTGAGGCCGCGCAGCGCCTCGAGCTGCGCGTCGAGGTTGCGCCGACCTCTGAACCACACGGGGCGACCGCTGCTGTCGTGCAGCGCCGCCTCGCGGTTGCCGGCGAAGGAGCCGCCGTCGCAGTACCCAAGGAGCACCCGGTGGAAGGAGGCAAAGGCGGGGTTGTGGGCCGGCGATGGATCCAGCAGCCCGGAGTAGACCCAGCTGCGCTGCTTTGCCTGGAGCGAAGAGCCGAGCCCGTTGGTGGCGCGGGCAGCGCACTCGTCCAGCGAGTAGCACCACGCGCCGCCGTCCAGCATCACCAGCCATGACGCGTTATTCGAGCCTGAGCCGCCCGGCGAGCGCGGCCGGTCGTAATAGAACCACGGCGGCGAGCCGTCGAGGCAGCGGGCGCCGTGCGCCTCTGCGGTGGCGAGGTCGACCGTGTGGAGCATCCAATGCCGGCGCGAGTTTGTTTTCTTTTTCCTTTCGTGGTTTTTCGAGTGTGGTGTCATGAGAGACCTGAGTGGGTTTTTTCGCTTTACAGGCTGTTTTCGGCATAAATTTCCTTCGTTTTGACGCGCGCTCACGCCTCTGCGCACCGCGCCTCGGCACCGGCTTTGCTGCCACCGTGTCGAGGACGCCCAGCCCTCGCATGGTTGAAGGTCCCATCAACTCATTCCATCGCCAAGTTGCTCGGCGGCCGCGCAATGCGGAGACCACCGAAAGCACCGCAGATGAGCCGTAAAACATAGACTGGTTCCACATTGGTTTAGCCCTCCGGCCACGTCATGGGGCCATTCGAAGTGCCGCGGCCGGCTAGCTCGTGACGGCCCGAGTCCGAGGATTGCAGCCGTGAGGCTCGGGCCCTGGGTGCAGTCTGAGGCCCCACGCCTGTCGCTCGGGCGCGGAGGCGAGCCACGAGCGCATTCGGTACCCAGGTCACGCATCTTTCCACGCCCTCATTCGAGCGACATCGCGGACACAACACTGCCTCACGCCCTTACTCTATTGCTGCTAGGCTACTCAAGCGAGACCTGGTGGCAATCCCGTCTGGCCAGCTCAACACGCCGCTTCGCGCAGGTATCGCGCCAGGCCCTGCCACCGCTCGCCGCCTCGCCGGCACGCTCGCGCTCCGCTCTCCGGAGAGACACACAGCCGCGCGAACTCACGCACGCAGACCAACGCCCGCGCCCGCCGCTCACGCGACCGCAACGCCGCGCCGCGACGTGCGCACCGCACGCAGCGCCGCTTACCCGTCGGCCGTCTCGCTGGCTCACGCATTGGCCATTGTGCCGCAGGCGTTTGGCGTTCCTGGTTAGGCTCTCCTATTTCGAGGGCGGTGCCGATCGGTGTACGCGGCAGTGCCGTTGCAGGCTCGATGTGTCCAGCATTCAACGTGCCACGTTGGCACGCTGGGAGAGTATCGCTTCCTCGCAGAGAGGTGTCAGCACCCGCGGGACACAACGTCAGTGTGCTGGCACGGCCACGGCGGGGGCTACGGTGACGACATATAATTTGGAGAAGGTATTTGTACTTAAGTACGAACGGACAAAGAGCCGAGACTCGACTCCGCACGGCGTGCCTCTGCGTGTCTGCGTGCGTGTTTCACCCTGCGTGTATTAGTAAAAATATTCTGCGTGATTCTGGCGGGGCTAGCTGTCAGACAACCTGCGAGGTTTTGAGGCGACGCACAGCGTGTGTCTTGCGGCGTGGCACGCCATGGTCGACGCCGACACCACGCCGTACTCCATGCAGCTCGCCGCCTGCTCGCCGCCGAGCATGCGCCCGTCGCCGAGCGCCATGGCGCATGGGAGAGCCAAATCCCAAACGCCTGCGGCACAATATGACCAATGTGATATGCATGAGCCGGCGTGCCACGGCCGACGGGTAAGCGTCGCTGCGTGCGGTTGCGTGCGGTGCGCACGTCGCGGCGCGGCGTTGCGGTCGCATGAGCGGCGGCGGCGGAGTGGGTGTGCGCGCCGGTCGGAGTATTCGCGCGCATTGGATCTGTGGAGAGCGCGAGCGTGCCGGCGAGGCGGCGAGCGGTGGCAGGGCCTGGCGCGATACCTGCGCGAAGCGGCGTGATGAGCTGGCCAGACGGGATTGCCACCAGGTCTCGCTTGAGTAGCCTAGCAGCAATAGAGTAAGGGCGTGAGGCAGTGTTGTGTCCGCGATGTCGCTCGAATGAGGGCGTGGAAAGATGCGTGACCTGGGTACCGAATGCGCTCGTGGCTCGCCTCCGCGCCCGAGCGACAGGCGTGGGGCCTCAGACTGCACCCAGGGCCCGAGCCTCACGGCTGCAACCCTCGGACTCGGGCCGTCACGAGCTAGCCGGCCGCGGCACTTCGAATGGCCCCATGACGTGGCCGGAGGGCTAAATCTATTGTGGAACCAGTCTATGCCTGCACGTAGGTCGTAGCTGCAGACGTGCCCACATTTTCCTCGGTGTCGTATCTGAGGCGGATTGACCTGGATTTTGACTCCACCGCCGCCACGGAGCATGGAAACCACCCTGCCGGCGCCCGTGGACGTCGAACGCTCATGCGCCGAGTCTTCTGTAGCCACAGCAGCAGCTACGGCGGCGCAGACTGGCGGCAGCCTGCACGGCAGTAGTCCAGTATGACTGTGGTGCGGTGCGGCGGTCGACAGCCGGCGGCATCAAATGCGGAGTGATCGCGGGCAATGCGGACTCCACCGTGACGCCACAGAGCCGCGGTGCGAGCCATGTGGCTCTCACTCCTGTGCTGGGTCGCGCGCTGGCCGCGCCGGACGCAGTGCGTTCATCCCGTCAGCCGGTCTTTGAGACCATCGCCAAGAATGCCGATACATGCAAACATGCTATGCTACTTTTGCCGCTCTCCACTCTCCTCCTCTTGTGCGGACTGCGGGCTGCTCGAGCTGCGCAGACGGCGCGCTCTGGCAGACAGAGCAGCGGCCGCCCAGGCGGTCGCTGCTCCGCCTCGTCCAAGTCCGTCCGCCCGCGCGTGCCACTGCCGCCGCCGCCGCCGCCGCTCCACCCGATCCCCGTGTGTCGTGAGAGTTGCATTGTGTGTGTGTATGTCGTATATATGTGTGAGAGAGATTTTTAGCAATACCAGTTGTTTATGTGTGTGGACTTAAATGTCACACTTGACGGCCTCTATCTATGATTAGCAGACCGGCGGCTGGTTACTGATTTATTCTTCACTACCCTGAACGCAAGCCAGACACCATCTCGCCGGGGCCATCGGTCTTCTCTCGCAGGCCGAGGATGCCATGCACAACCCACTGGTAGGACGACTTTTGGTACGCCTTGAAGATGCTCTCATCCTGTTCACACGAGAATGGGTTCAAAATTGCGTGAACACGTCGGGACTTCGGCGATGCCCTCGCCGATGCCCTCGCCTGTCCAGTGTGGATGAGAGGGCGCTGGCAGCGGCAGACGCCCTGCACGTGGCCGAACTTGTCAGAGAGCCGGCTCGAGCTTCGCGCTGCTGGCTGAGGCGGAGCGTCGGTAGGGAGCGGACTGGAGCCGCCGAGATGCCCGACGCTCATACCGCTCTCGATCCAGTGGAGGAAGTCCTGCTGATCCTCAGCAGTCGGCGGCCCGGACTGATCATTCCACGTTTTGCCGTACGTGCCATTCGAGCTCACCAGCTTCGAATTTCTCCTATCGATGCGAGGTCGGTACCTGACCCGCAGGATCGTGTCGGCATGCACTCCGCCCGCGCTGACGACCATGATATCATAGGGGTTCCCATCCATGTCCAGAGTCTTCTCCCTCTGCAGGGGCGGGCCGCGGCCGCCCATGCTGCGCACCATCAGGCCCGAATTGTCATGGGTGGACGTCATCTGCTGGCGAAGCGACCGGTTGTCCAGTGTCGAGATGGGGTTGCCAGAGATAACCCGCACGGTCTTCGCCTCGAGAGTCGCGGTCTACACGATTCAACCGGGGCGCGAGGGGTTCGGCAAAATCCAACTTCACAGGATTTCAAGTAGACCGAGCTACGATGCATCAGTGTACCAGCGCCGTGTGCATGCCGCGCATCATAAGGGCGATGTGGGGCGTCTACCCATGACATTCGCGCGTCAAGATCAAGGCGCGTGAAGACGAAAACAGCTTGTAGGGCACATCAACGATGAGCTCGCCGCTCGCTCTCCTCCTGCTGCTCCTGATGGGCGCCGCCGCCGACCCGCTGCGCGAGGCGATCATGGGCCAGACCGAGGCTCAGCTCGAGGGCATCGCACACCGGGTCGGCATTGATCACGGTGTGATGCAGGGCGAGGGCCGGCTCGAGGCGCTGAGGAAGGCGGTCTTCGAGTTTGCACAGAGCGAGAAGCCGGCCGGCGTCGAGCGGTTCGCCTGGGACGGCACGCCTCTCGAGGCCGATGCTCCGGCTGCCAAGGCCAAGGCGGCGCCTGCCACGGCGGCGCCCGCCAAGGCGAGCAGCGAGGCGCAGCGGCGGCTGCGCCTCAAGACGAGCGGGCAGCTTCGCGCGATGCTCGACGAGTTCTCGGTGGCCTACCCGGCCGGCGCGAGCAAGGAGGCCCTGCTGAGCCTCGCTGAGGAGGCGGGCCTGCTGGAAAGGTGGGAGGCGCTGCACCCGCCGCAGAAGAAGGCGCCGTCCTCGTCGGGCGGGATGGCGGACATGCTCTTCGCGTCCCTCGACCGCGACTCGGACGGCTCGCTCTCTCGGGAGGAGATGGCGGGCCTCATTGAGAAGACCAACGCGGCAGCCAAGGCGCAGGGCGAGGCCGTGCCGGCGGACTTCTTCGCCTCCATCGACGCGGACGGCATAGCCGCCATAGCCTGTGTGGAGAGCTTACGGCGGAGAGCGGAGACGTGTGTGGAGAACCGCGTGTAGGCGACGGCCGAGTCGACCGGGGCGAGGCGAGCGGCTATTTTGAGCGGATGATGGCGGGCGGCGGCGGCGCGGCGGGAGGCGGCGGCGCGGCGAGCAGAAGCACCGGCGGCGGCGGAGGCGGCGGCGGCGGCGCGATGGAGCCGAGTGCAATCATGCGCTCGCTCGACAAGGATGGCGACGGCAGGCTGTCGCGCGAGGAGATGGCCTCGTTGATCCAAGAGGCCAACGCGGCGAACAAGGCGGCGGGGGCGGGCGGCGACGACGACTTTTTCGCCACGATGGACGCGGACCGCTCTGGCTTTGTCGAGGCGGCCGAGGCGACGCGCTTCTTCGAGGAGCTGCAGCGGCTGGCGGCGAGTCCGCCCGGCGCCGGGGGAGGCAAGGCGGACAAGAAGGAGCTGTGACGTGCGTTTGGGAGGAACGGTAGAGTCTAAGAGCGAGTGTGAGAGGGGGGAGCCCGCCGCACCACACCACCTGGCCCGTGTGCTAGTGTTCACGCACAGCAGTCTGCGCCAAAAGGAAAAGCCGCCGCAAAAGCGAAAAGGAAAAGCGCCCCGGGGAGCGCGGAGCGGGTCCCGCGAACACACCACACACTTACACTCTAACACCACTTCCAGCTATAGGCGCGGAGGCTAGCGCCGCCGCGCGTAGGGCTAGGCCGCGTTAGAGCGGCCAAGGCCCAAAGGGGCGCAAGCGCCAAGCCGGGTGTGTGGCGGAGGCGGAGGTGACAGGTGTGGTGAAAGTGCGTTAGCCGTTTAGTGGGCGCGTGGAGTGGGTTGCGAAACACAAATCACCCGCAAAGAAGAAACTGGTCCGTCAGCATCAACCCGGTGCCGCTTGGGTATCAGTACATCATCCAGGCCAAGTCTGAGAAGAGGCGGGAGGATGAGGCCAGGCAGCAGGCCGCGCAGGGCGCTGCGCAGCCTCAGCCTACCGCCACTTTCGCCGCACCGCCCGTGGCACCGCCTGCCGCCGCTGCCGCTCCGGCCGCAGCATCGCAGGCACACTCGCAGCACCAACAGGCGCAGCAACTTCGGCCCAACGAGTCGCCCGAGGGGTGGACGAGGGTCGGGAAGGGCGGCAAGCCGGACAGGTTCACCATGAAGAACTTCGGCCGCAACCCGCCAAAGTCGGGCAAGCGGAAGCAGGAACACCGCAAGCCCGCACCCAAGGGAGGTGGACCCCCACCCCCTTCTCCCAAGGTGGTGGACAAGAACAGGCTGAGCGCATTGGGCGCTGGCCCTTCTGGCACCAGCGGGAGCACCGAGCGCGCACCGCCGCGCTCTCCCTCCCCCACCTCGCCGCCTGCCAAATCGCCGCGGCCGTCTGCGCCTGCTTCCTGGTATGACTCCGAGCTCGAATTTTCCGACGCTGAGGCGCGGGATAGGGTGGCAGGGGTTGTGCACGACGCAGTGCAGCAGGCTGTGATGCAATATGGCTATGACGACGAGCTCTACCAGGCATGGAGGGACGGCGAGATAGGCGAAAAGGACTTGCCGGAGGAGGTGATGGCTATGACTTTGGACCTTTGCGAGAGGTGGCGAGCGGAGCAAGCGCGGTGTAGGCGCGCCCACGCGGCGCAGCGGCTCTCCCGCGACCATAGCCCCTCCCGCAGCCGCAGCCGTAGCCGCAGCCCTAACTCTTGCTGCTCTTCTAGTGTCGGGTAGTGACCAGGGGGTGAGGGGACGGATTGAAGATCCCTCACACCAAGATCGTGCAGGGCGGGGACACATGTCCCTAAATCCCATCTCGTCTCAGAGTTTGACCGTTTTTATTTATTTATTTATTTATGGGTCGTGGGTGCCGTCTGCAGAAGTGCGTTGGACGCGCGGTCATGAACGGAAGAAGTGTGTAGGAGACAGAGAGAGATCTCTTGAAGTGAGTGAGTGAGTGAGTATTCTTGATACGAAACCACGACGACACACACCAGTCGACTCGCATCGGTTGCCTCCATGAACGGCGGAGCTATTCTCACACAGAGAGAGAGAGAGATCTTGAACTTGACGGGTGGGAAAGTTGAAGAAGACGAAAAAAAACAAGCGCTGTTCATAACGCTGCTTGTACAACCACGACCGACGCGAGGACGCAAGTCCACCAAACTCGGCCATAGATTCCAACGGCCAGACCGCTCGCTTAAGGCTGATTGGCTAGACGAGCGGCCTACCTCCAACGGGGCGGTCCGACAGCGCGTGGATCCGGCCCGCCCCGGCGGGTTAGATAAGGTTTAGCGCGCCGACAGACCGCCCTCTCCAGACTCCACCACCCTCGCCCAGGGCTGAGCCCTGGTCTGACAGCCTGACAGCAAACCCCGGACAGCGCCTGACAGTGCCCGACAGCCTGACAGCGCTGACAGCACTTTCTCTGACAGTCTGACAGCACGTATCTGACAGCCTGACAGCAGAGCCTGACAGGCGAGGCGCTCCGTCGCTGTCAGGCCCTAACGTGACAGCCTGACAGCTGCCTGACAGCCCGACAGCACACAGTGGCCTGACAGCAGCGCTGACAGCCCGACAGCAGCACAGACCGTACACAGTCAGACCCCCCCCGTAGAGCCTCTTTCTTGTGCCCCATGAGGGTATAACAAAACTATTACATGCAAAGACATGTACATGTACATGTGAGTGTGGTCCATGTGGTCATGGGAAGGTCATGGGTCTCTCTCTCAACCCTCCCGCCCCACCTCTGCGGACCCCTCTCTAGACTCTCTAGCACCGGCGGCTGTGCTACTACAAATGAAGCTACCAGCTAGCCTTCTGGGGCCCTACAGTCATATGCCTACGGCGTCTGGGTGGGGTGGCCGCCGCCGTCTGTGCCGCCGCCGCGGCCTGCGCCTGCGCCGCCATCTGCGCTCCCCAGGCGGCCGCCCCTGCCGGCGTGATCACGCCGTAGGAGGGGGGCAGCTGCGTACCCGCTGGTCTCCTCTTGATAGTGTCATAAGTGTGGCTGGTGTGTGTCAGAGCCTGACAGCACCCCGACAGCTAGCCCAACAGCACCACCTGACAGCACCTGACAGTAACAGCCCAACGTCTGACAGCAGCAGCAGCCTGACAGCTCTGACAGCTCCAACAGCGTCTGACAGCAACACCCGACAGCTCCGACAGCACCCGACAGCTACAGAGCCCCTCGCCTGTCAGACACGCACCCGACAGCACCCGACAGCACTGACAGCACCTGACAGCTGGTCTGACAGAGGCACCTGACAGTGCCTGACAGCTGCCCGACAGCCCGACAGATACCTGACAGCACCTGACAGCCTGACAGCCAGGGCTCATCTGGGCTCAGGCCTCAGCCCCGCGCCCCCCCGCGCCCACGTGTGCGCCCTGCTTCAGCCTGGTGCGCTCTGTGGCTCTCTCAGCCCGTAGGTATAGCCGTACACACACGCGCGCGCGGCGGCGCGGTGTATGTCTGTACAGTATGCTGTTGTACTTCTCTGACACACATCTCTGGCTCAGGCCCAGGGATTTACAACGCTGTCTTAAGGTCCGACCTGTGGGCTCTGCCTGCGCTCGGCACCGGGCACCGCCTCGGTATACAAAATGCGCCTGCGGGCGGACCCTTACAGATCACAGATCACAAGCGCTACAGGCCTCGTCAGGTTCACTCGCTCATCCATCCACCCTCCTCGACCTTCCCGACGATACCAGCGGGCCCGCCTCCACCTAGAAGGCTAGAAGACTGGTGCTGGGGGGTGGGTGTTCCCTGCTTTTGGCTACTGCATATACCTGAGCTAGGGCCTGAGAGGCCTCGCTGGAGCCGAGGCATAGCGGCGTGATTTCGGACCTCCACCACCCCCGTCTTGTCCCGGCCTGAGTGGCCTCAACACTTAGCCGACCCGCTGTTCCTAGGGTTGCGCGAGCTGTCCGAAGCTGTCACAGCTAGGGTTGCAAGACCTCAAAAGCCGGTCATCCACTACCCGAAAGTGGCCGCCCTCCCCTCCAGAGCGCCGCCACAGCCGTCGTGCAAAACGGCCCAACCACCGACCACGACCGCCACCGTCTGGCGGCAAGGCATACGCTCTGAGGCCGTAGAATAGTGACGGCTGCATCTAGCTCTTTGCGCGGGTCAAGTGTTCCTGGCCTCCCCTTGATGGTCCTACCTAGGCGGGAGCTTCTCCACAGAGGAGTCGATCTTGGAGAGGGGCAGTGCTCACTCTGCACTCTCTGGTCGGCCTGCTGTACCGACCCGTCGTGGCTTCACATCTACCTCGTGCCAGCGGCTCTCCTCGGCACCAGAGCACTCCATCAGAACGCCAGAGCCTGTCCTGGGGCGGGTCCCTACGTCCTTACAATCATACGCACAACAAACCCGGACTCAATCGATTGTACTGCGGTGGTTAGCTTAGGTAGGAAGGTGGTGTAAGTGAATGTGGGGTTGTGCGTTTATGTGAGTGAATTCACCATGAGCACAACGGAACAACGGATCATCCAACCTTTAGCCCGCATCGAGTATTTGGCGCGAAAGGAGGTGAGGTGGCGCGAACCTGCACACAAACAGCTTCTACCCGCCACAGCGCATCTCTCCATGGCGACCGCCTGCTACTCATGCTCCCACTCCTCATCCGGGCTGCGCCACCTCACGCCGAGCCCGCGCACCGCACTCGCCGGACGCCGCCACCAGAAGGCCGCCTGGTCCTCCAACAGCTGCGCCTGTGCACCGATTCGCGCTGCCTCGTCGACGGAGACAGCACGCCGGGGAACCAAGCCCGCAAAGGGCGGCGCGCGGTGCGAGCGAGCCTTTAGCACGCCGGAGAAGAGCGTGGCCAGCACCGACAACGTCGGCGGCGACACGGCGAAGGCCGAGACCTCCCATAGCGGCGGCTCGTGGCCAGAGTCGGCGCTCCCGGCGCTCGCGGCCATCACCCGGCTGCTGCAGCGGACGATGGGGGGAGCGTGCCCAGCAGACGCCCACGAGGTGGCCCATTCCCATCGCCGGCCCACCCCGTGATCCGCCCCCTCCCCGCCCTCTGCCGCCCACCCTGCTCCTCGCCCGCCCGCTGCCCCGCCCCTCACCGCTCACATGCCGCCCTCCTCCCGGCCGCAGCCGGTGTTCGCGCCGCTCTTCCACTCGGTCACGGTGCCCGAGATCTCTCCCGCCGCCTACCTCGAGGAGTACGTCCTCTCACAAGGCCTGCTCCACAAGGAGGGGCTGCTCGAGGTGCGCATCACCTCGAGACACCGCCCATGACACACCCTCACAAGCCCTCAGGCACAGACACCGCAGCTCCACCGCCGAGGAGGCGTCGGCTCGCCGCCTCGTCTCTCCCGTCACCCCTCCCATCCCCTCCGCCGCAGCCGCTCCTCCTGCACATGGTCGTCCTCATCGACCGCCTGCTGCTCAACCACGCGAGCCGCGGGCTGCACCTCTGCGTCTCAAACGCGCACCGCCTCCTGCTCGTCGCCGCGCTGCTCGCGTCCAAGGTGCTGGACGACGAGTCGTACAACAACTCGTACTGGGCGCGCGTCGGCGGTGTCTCGCTCTCGCACCTCAACGACCTCGAGGTGCTCGCTTGCGAGCTGCTAGAATTCCGCGTCTCGGTCTCGGCCGAGGAGCTGCAGCTGACGCGGACGACGCTGCTCACCATGTGACCTGGCGCCCGGGGCAGCGCGCGCGGGCTGTTTTGCTGTGGTTAATCCCGGGCGCATTTGCATGGCAGGAAACGTCGGGGGTAAGTGTGGGGTGGTGTTGTAGATTGAAATGCATGTCCATGTCTCGTGCCCTCTCCACGTGCGGTGGGTCGGGCTTTGTGCTTTCTGATGTCTGTCAACTCAGCACTCAGGCACATATAAAGCTGCGATAAACTCAACCCTCTCAATCAAAATCTAGCTCAATAGAGAGTTACCAGTGAGCAGTGTTAGAGACGCCCACAGAGAGCCAGACGCAGAGACCCAGACCGCACAGACCGGCGCGACTGGCAGAGACCGCGCCCGCCCCGGGGTAAGACACAAAGCGCACACGATTCTGTGGTCAGCGCGTCACGCGCCACGATAGACCTCCTCCTAGGTGATTAGCGAGAGTCGAGCCGGTAGTCTGAGTCGGGCCGGCCACGGCGAGTGAGGGAGCAGCCCCAGCCGCGCCTCCCGCAGCCGCCAGGACGCACCCGCAGCAGCGGCTGCGTGGCTGGTCGATGGCTGGGCGTGCTTAAACAAGACGAAGCAGCGCGCGGTTGGGTCGCGCCCTCAGAGGTGCACGTTCATAGAGAGGCCGAGGTTGGCGGGGCCGACGCCGTTGGTGAAGCCGTTCGGCCCGAGGAGTGCGGCGCCCTCATCGGGCACCTGCAGCGGGCGCGGTGGGGCGGTCTGCGCGCGGGCGGGGGCGGGGCGGGGGGGGGGGGGGGGGTTATTCCCGCCATCCAGAGCTGCAGATTCCCGCGCCCTTGCTGGTAGGAGCCGGACAGGTTGATGTTTGTGTCGGGAGGCCGGTAGGCGGCGCCGAGCGACCATTTGCCGCCCTGCCCGCCCGCGTACTGCGCCTGGATCTGCTGCATCTGCTGCGACTGCAGCTGCAGGTAGTTCATCGCGGTGCTCATCTGCGGCGCGGGGGCGGCGGGCGGCGACGCGCTCAGCAGACACCGAGAGGGGCTCAGTCCTGTGCCCCGCCCCGTCGTGCCCCACCTCTGTTCGCATCCCTCCCCCTCCCCCCGCCCGCCCACTGCTTCGGTACCGCCTCCGCTCGGTGCCCTCTCCCTCCCTCCGCCGCCGCCGCCTCCCCCCTCCCTCCCAGACCGCCACCGCCGCGCCTGCTGCTGCGCTTGCTGCTTGACCGCCGACGCCTTCTTTGACTGGCTCTTGATGGCGTCAATCACCGCGACGAGGCTCGCGCGCTCCGCCTTGTACCCCCAGCCCGCCTTGGCGGGCACGCACACCTTGGCGCCCTTCACAAAGGCCGCCTACGCCGAGAGGAGCCCGCCCCGTGAGCCACGCCCACCCTCCCTCGCCGGGCGCCTCTCGCCGCCGCCGCGCGCCTCGGCAGCGCTCGCCGCGTTGGCGAGGTCGTCCTGCCCGACGGCCTGCGCCTTGAAGGACTCGAGCGCCGTCTCCTTGAGCGCCGCGAGCGCCTTCACGAAGGCCGGCTCGATCGACGTCAGCACCGCCTCGCTCAGCTCCTCCTTCTTGTCGGCATACAGCTGCGCCACGTCGGCGTCGCCCGCAGGCGTGCCCGCGGAGAACTTGTCCTCCGCGTCGGCGAGCACGGCGTCCGCCTTGGCGCCGAAGCCGGACAGGTCCTCGCCCGCCGCGACCGTCTTGCGCAGCATCGCCACCTCGGCGTTGGCCTCGGCGAGGCACGAGGCATAGAGGCGATTGCACGCAAACGTGGCCTGCAGCATGGCCTCGGAGGGCTCGCCGCCGCCGCCACGCAGCGCGAGGACGCTGCGCGGGGCGGGGCTGCTGCGCGTCTGCGATCTCGGCGCGCTGAAGGCGGCGGCGGCCGCGATGAAAACCGCCAGCAGCTTCATTGAGATCGAAGGGCACCCGTGGCGCTAAGGAAGAAAAAGTTTTGCGGCTTGACGCCCTTTCTGTCTTGTGGGAGACTCGTGCCGCCGCCCCTGCCACCCCTGTGTCAGTGTGCCTGTGGTAGGAGAGACTGCCAGCGACAAGCTGGAGGCAGGTCGCTAGACTGAGATGAGACCGCCAGTGGATGTGGGAGTCCACCGCGCACCGCGCTGCGAGCCTGTCGTGTCCCGTGTCAGGAGCAGGAGAGCCCCACCTGTCCCCCTGATCGTCCTTCCAAAATCCTGCTCGTGCAGGTGGGGACCCTGTCCTCGTCCCATCCCTCGTTTGGCGTGTCTGTTTTCTTTCTTTCTTTCTTTCTGTCTTTATTCCAGAAAAGGCAGCGCGAATCGGGGGGAGAGAGAGCGGGTGTTTGTTTCTCGAATCGGTGCAGCTGTTGGAGGAAGGCGGCGGCCTTCTGGTGGCGGCGGCGAGTGCGGTGCGCGGGCTCGGCGTGAGGTAGGTCTGAGGTGGCGCAGGCCGCAGCCCGGACGAGGAGTGGGAGCACGAGTAGCAGGCGATCGCCATGGAGAGATGCGCTGCGCAGCTGTGGCGGGTAGACCCTGAGCATTGAGCTGTCTTTGCAGGTTGAGGTTCGCGCCACCTCACTCCTTTCGCGCCAAAGCCAGAAAGGCAAAGCAAAAAGAAAAGAAAGAAAACAGACAAGCCAAGGGAGGGATGGGAGGACGGCACGCCGCCACCACACAGGGATTTTAAGGAGAGGTGTGTGGCAATAAATAAATAAATACAACGGACATCCCAAGCTAGGGCTGAGCTATCAGTGATGACGAAACAGAAGCTAGCGCAGACGAGGGCAGGGCAGACCCGGGGACGGCGGAGTCGGAGCAGACGGCATCGGCCGCCGAGGAAACGTTGGGAAGAGGCACGAGGAGGGCGGCGACCTCGACCGACTATGGAGGACCCGTCACCAGACGACGCAGGGCAGACGACGGGGAGGCGGAGCAGACGCGCAGGGCGAGACGAGGGAGGGAGCAGGATGTTGCTGAGATCAGCAGGAGGATGTACGACGAGATTAGGAGCAGCAGGGACCCGAGGGACCATGTGGAAGACGGCTAGTGCTAGTCCCCCATCGGGAGGACGACCCCGGCTAGTCGCCGACCACACCCACAAAGAACCCTGCACAAAGACCGCAGGGCGGGGACCTGTTCCTTTTTACCCATCTCCTAGTAGAGGTGTCCGTTTTTATTTATTTATTTAAGCTAGGGCTGGGTCGAGGACAGACACGTCCCCACCTTTGCAGGATTTTGCAAAAGCGAGGGGGGAGGGCGCATCGCCGCGCGGAGAGGGCTGGGCACAGGGCACAGGGGATCTCTCTCGCATAGGATATGCACTCGGCGGCACGAGGGCAAGGCTGGGCGTCCTATGTTTGTGCTCCCCCCCGGACCCCTCGCTCTCGGGCACTAACCATCTGACCACTCATCGACGGGGCTTGGCGAGCGGCCGCGCTGCGGGGCAGGGCTGGTGAGGATGGGCTCTGGCCACTCGCCCGTGCGGTTGTAACCGCGCATCAGCCGAACGGAGGCCTCGACCGCCCCTCGCGGCAAGCTCTCGAGCATCTCGAGCAGCTCGCCCGCCGCCATCGCCGCCTCGAACTGCTCCCTCATGCCGAGCGCGCCGCATACCCTGCGGACCGCCTCCTGCTGCACCTCGTCCGGCGTATCGGTTTCATAGCCGGACGAGTCAGCGGAGGCGGCCCGCTTGGCGGGCGGAGAGTCGGGCGACGGCGAGCGCGACTGGCGCGAGGGCCCGCTGCCGCGCGCGGACAGCGCGTTCTTGTCAACAAGACGGGGTCCAGCATCGGCACGGCCCCTGGCACCGCGGCCCTTGCCGCGCTGCTGCTGCCCACGCTTCCTGCCCGGGTTAGGGACAGTGAAGGAGCAGCCGCGCACTCCGCCGCCGCTGGGCGGCGGCGGCACGCGCGGCGGCGGCCGGGCCCGCAGGCGCGGCGGGCTGGCCACCCGCGGTGGCACCCTGCGGCTGCGATGCGGCTGCGGCGGCGTACGTCTTGGGCGCCGGCTCCGCGGCTGGCGGCGCGGCGGCAGGGGCGGGCGGCGCCGCAGGGCTCGCGCTCGCAGGCGGCTCCGTGGCCTGCGCCTGCCGCTCGTGGCGCACCGCGCGCTCGAGCTGCGAGTGCGGGTGCAGCTGTACGATGACGTCGCCGCTCTGCGTCGCGGTGAAGGAGACCGAGTACGGCGCTTCGCCGTCGTTCTTCTTCTCCGCGTAGACGAGCGCGTAGTCGCACACCTGTCGTTGGTGGTCAGTGAAGATGGTCTCTGTGCAGCGCTCGGCGGAGCCGACGCGAGAGAAGTGCCGCCTGAACGCCATGCGTTCAGGCGCTGTTTTGGTGTGTGGCAAAGCACCCGGGGCATGCTAAATTCTTTTTAGCTGCTGGCCGTGTTGCCGCTCCTCCCCAGCGGCCATGTCGGCGGGAGCTGCGCGCGGCGAGATCGCCCTCTCCGAGGCCGACACGCCGCGCGACGCGCTGCTTGCCATGCAGGCGCAGTACGAGCGGATCGTCGACCAGCTCCGGCGGGACGCGGCGCAGCAGGAGGCGCTGCGAGAAGCGCAAGCTGCCGAGGGAGAGGCGCGGGTCATCGAGCGCATCTGCTCCGTGGAGAGGGAGGCGTCGGCGCGCGAGCTCCAGCGCCTAGCGACGATCGAGGCGATTCGTGCGCAGGCAGCGGTGCGACCAGCCTTGGCGGCAGAGTGCGCCGCGTGCCGGGAGCGATCTGCGGCGCTGCGCGAGCTGCGCGAGCAGCGTGCCGCGACGGAGGGCGCGCTGCGCGCCACCCTCGCTGCGGAGTCGGAGCGCCTGCGCGGCGCGCGGCGCGAGGTTCTCGAGCTGCACGCTGCGCGTGCGAGGGAGGCGCTGGAGGGCGGAGCCGCCGAGGTTGGCGCGGCACTAGAGGCGAAAGAGGCGCTGGAGGCGAAAGAGGCGCTGGAGGAGAGGGAGGCGCTGGAGGCGCGGCTCGAGGCGAGCGAGGCGGAGGCGAGGTCGCTGCGCGAGGAGTGCGGCCTGGCGAGCGACGCGGCGCGCAGGCTCGAGGCGGAGGCGGGCGAGCTGGGCAGGGAGAACGCGGCGCTGCGGGAGGAGCTGGCGGAGGCGCGGGAGGAGCTGGGAGTTTCGCGGGAGGAGCGCGAAGGGGAGGGGGCGCGGTGGGCGCGCGCCCTCGAAGAGGTGCGCTCCTCTGCGGCTCGGCGCGAGGCCGAGCTACAGGCGAGATCTAGCCGAGATGTGGCCGAGATGTAGCCGAGATGTGGCCGCGATCCAGCCAGGACCTAGCCGAGATCTAGCCGAGATCTAGCTCGTGGCTGCGAGCGCGGGGCGAGGGAGGGGGCGGCCGCTGACTCGAGTGGCGGCTAGATTAGGCGGAGGTGGCCGACCTCGAGGCGAGGGCGAGGGCGAGGGGGAGGGCGGACGGCGCGGCGGCCGCCGCTGCGGCGGAGAGCTCAGCGCTTGCGCAGCGGCTGCGGGCGGCGGCGGCGCGCGCGGAGGCGGCGCTGGGGCACGCGGCCTCGCGGCTCGCCGCCTGCGAGAGGGCGCTGCGGCGCGAGCGGCGGGAGGGCGCGGAGCGGGACGCGGCGCTCGAGGTTGCGCTCGAGGAGCTGGCGCTGCTGCGGGCAGAGGCGTGCGAGCACAGCCGGTCGCGCGCGGCGGCGCGCGTGAGGAGCGCGCGCTGCCGGCTCGCTTCCTCGGGGAGCAGGGGTGCTCACGGCGGGACGATGCGCCATGGCTGTGCCGACTTGTGTACTCCGAGATGTCTATAGCGGAGAGCGGATGGGAAATTCTGTTTTGCACATCCTTGTGTTGGTGCCAATGCGCGGCCCCAAATGACGTGTGAGTGTTAGAGTTGTTTGGTATTGCTAAAAAAAAATGCGCGCCAGTCCCCCGTGCCCAGTGTTTAGAAAGAAAAAAGAAAGAAACACTCGGACAACCCAAGGAGCAAGCTGCAAGGTAGAATAAATAAATACATAGAGCAGTCATCTCCAGGAGAGATGGGCGACGCACGAACACAGGGCGACAGAATTCTTTTCGTTAGGAGCCGAGGCGGCGGCACGGCTGCTCCTCCTCCCCGCCCCACGTCCTCCACACCGTCACACATGGTCCCACCTGACGCCGCCGACGCCACACTTCCGTCCGCCGACGAGCTCCGCGCCGAGGAGGAGGCGAGGCATATGAGGCGTGAGGCGGAGATCGAGCGCTCGTGGAGCAAGGAGGTCGTAGTGGAAGGCGGTGGGCGGCAGGCGTGGCCGGGCGCTCGAGCGACGCTCCACGTCGTCAGCACCGTCGTCTCGTCTCGCTCGGGCGAGGGCGTCGGCTCTGTCTTTGAGGACAGCCGCCCTCTCGGCGTGCCGCGGCTGCTGCTGCTCGGCCGCGGTATCCTCGTGCCAGGCCTCGAGCGCGCGGTCGGCGGGATGCGCGAGGGCGAGAGTGCGCGCGTCGTCGTGCAGCCCGAGGGTGCGTACGGCGACGCCGGCTCGCCGGCGGCGCCTCGCGTGCCCGGCTCTGCCGTCGTCACGTGCGCTAGCCTCCGGCGTCGGCGGCGGCCGCTCCCTCTGCAGCACCTCACGCCTGCCGCCTGCCCTCTTCCGCAGGTACGAGGTCGAGCTGGTGAAGCTCGAGGAGGAGGCGGAGCTGTGGGACCTCTCCTTCGACGACAAGCTGCGCCTCGCCGCCGAGCGGCGCGAGCGCGGCAACGCACTCTACCGCGGGCTCGCCTTCGCGGCGGTCGCTTGCGGCCGCGAGAGGGTGAGGCGGTGGCGCAAAGGCGCGATCGCGACTCGCCCGCGCCGCGTGCCGTAGGCGGACGAGGAGTACGAGCAGGGGATGCGGTACCTCGTCTACATGCCCCAGCCCGAGGACGGCCAGCTGGCGCGGAGACCGCGACAAGTCGCGAGACGTTGCGGCGCCCCCGGCCGTGAGTCGTCCGTGGCGTGTCGGCTGCAGGCGCCACTCGAGGAGGCGACGGTGCGGATGCAGCTCAACCTGTGCGCCGCCAAACTGCGCACCGGCCGCGAGGCGGCCGCCCTCGCCCACGCCGACAAGGTGCTCGAGCTGAGGCCGGAGCACCCTAAGGCGCTCTACCGCAAGGGGCAGGCGAGCGGCGGCACTGCGCCCGCCCCTCTCGGCACGCGCGGCCGGCTCACGGGTGGCTGCCTCTCTTCCCGCCAGGCGCACACGCAGCTGGGCGCGTACGCGGAGGCGTCGCTCGCGCTCACCCGCGCAAAGGCGGCGGCCGAGGCCGAGGCGGACAGCAGCGCCGCCGCCGCCGTCGAGAAGGAGGAGGCGCGCCTCGCCGAGCGGCGGCAGCGGCACGCGAGGCAGCGAAAGGCGGCGTACCGGAGGATGGTCGGCGGAGGGGCGGGTGAGGCCCGAGGCGAGGCAAACGCCGAGGCGGCCGATCAACCGCGGGCGGCGGCCGGCGGCGGCCTCCGTGTTGGAGTGGCGGCCGCCGTTTTGGTTGCGGCCGGCGCGGTGGCGCTCGCTGCGGCAGCTTTAGCTAGCAGCTGGGGCGGGGCCGAAGATCTACAGCCGTGAGTGTGCGCCGCGCGCTCATGGACAATATATCTCGAGTACACGTGCAGTGGACGAGCGTTCCCGGTTCCGACACGCTCGGCTCGCTCGGTCCGCGCCGCGGGGTACCTCGGCCCGGGTGTGTCGCTGCTGTGTGTATCGACACACACACCGTTCGCACAGCCTGGCGGCGGCCGTATTTTACTACGGGTTATTCCGTACGAAAATAGCGAACGAGGGCTTCTGTCTAATGCCATAAAACGAGTTCGGAGCGCGCGGGACATATGTCGACATCTTGCTCCCCCCCCCCCCCCCGCCCCGCCGCCCCCCCCCCCCCCCCACACGGTCGGCCGTCGGTCGCCTAACGCATATCGTAATTCGCTACTGTGACTCAAAAGTTCCGTCGCTCTCGCGGCCCTGCGCCTCCTGCCTCTCCCACGCCAGCACGGCTTCACGCACGTCCTCGCAGTCCTCCGGGGGCCCCTTCCAGAAGACGCGCACGCCCTTGTCCTCGAAGCTGGCCGGGACAAGGCAGTCGTGTCGCTGCCGCTGCGGGAGGGGTTGCGCGTGCTCGTCGCGCGCGGAGCCCTTGCCAAAGAAGCGCAGGCTGTCGAGCGGGCTCCTCCCCCGCTGCCCGTGGTGCACATGCCGAGTCTCCACCTCGAGGCTCGCCCTGTCGGAGCGCAGCCCGCGCGCGCCCACCGCGGCCCTCACGCCGTCCTCCAGCCTGCGCACCAGCCGCTCCTGCTCCGCCTTGCCCATCGCCAGCTCTTCGCGCGTGAGCTTGCGGCTGAAGATCTGGTCGCCCACGCACTTGTAGTTATCGTTGACCTGGATGCGCTCCAGCAGCGCCCGCGCGCGTTCCAAGCCCGCGTCGCCGCCCGCCTCTGCGCCGCCCGCCTCCCCGCCCGCAGCGCCGCCCTCCCGCCCCCGCCCGCCCGCCTCGATCAGCACCTCGAAGCGCGCCATGACCGACTCGTCGGTCATCTTGAGGAAGGCGTCCTGCAAACACGTGCCGTGGGCGTGTCGTGGGCTGCGGGGCGGCACCGGCCTCTCCTCGACGGCAGGCGGCGGCGGCCTCGTTGCCGGCGACCACCGTCTCGGCGAGGCGCAGGCTGCCCACGACCGGGCCGAGCGCGTCGGCGGCGAGCAGAAAGTCGCGGTGCAGCAGGTCCCACGCCACGACGTGCTTGTGCGTGTAGAGCTGGCAGTGCAGCTCCGCGCGCTTGCGGAAGACCTCAAAAAGCGAAGGAGACATCTTGTCCGGGTAGCAGATGACCGGCCGCGCGCGCGCCTCGCCGCCAAAGGTCGCCAGCCGCACCTCTGCGTTCTCAAGCAGCGGGACGACCAGTCCACTCATCCCGACCGTGGCAGGGTCGCGGCGCAGGTAGTCGAGCTTGTCCATGTCCAGCCTGGTGATACAGACGGCGATGTGAGTGGAGCGTCGCAGTCCTCCTCTCGCGGAAAGACAGAGCGCCACGGGTGCAGACGAGGCGAGTTCCGCACATTCCAATCCACATCTAGAGGTGCCACATCTAGGGTGCCCAAGCCCCGAGTCCGCGTTGCAGACGATGTCGTACAGGTAGCGCTTGTCCCAGCCGCGCCCTTTGCGCGCGTCCACCCCTCCCTTCAAGTCGCCGCCGAGGATCAGCTCCTCGACGAAGACTAGCTCCGCCTCCGTCAGCCGGTCCTCGCGCGCCGCGAGCGGCGGCTGGGCAAACACCTTGCGCAGCAGCCGCACAGACAGCTGCTCGTGCTTGTGCTTCTCCAGCACCTTGGCAAGCCCGGCGTCGCCCTCGTCCCGCGCACGCCGCGCCGCCGCCGGCACCACAAAGTTGTCAAACGTGTGCGAGAACGGGCCGTGGCCAAGGTCGTGGCACAGCGCGGCGAGCTTGACGAGCAGAATGTCGCGCTCGTCGGGCGGCTGCACGCCGTGGGGCATCGGCCGCTGCGCAATGTTTCTGCACAGCTTCTCCGCCAGGTACGCCACGCCGAGGCTGTGCGCCTTTCGCGTGTGCGTTGCGTTCGGCCAGACCCGGTGCGTCGAGCCGAGCTGCCTCAGCGAGCCGAGCCGCTGGAAGGCCTTGGTGCGCGTCACGGCGTCGAGCAGCGGCTCGAGCGTGATCTCGCGGTGCACGCAGTCGTGCACGTGCTTCCTAGGCCGCTCGTGCTGCCGCTCGTCGAGCTCCCACTCGTCCGCAGCCGGAGGCCAGCTGCTGCCGCCGCCCCCAAGCTTTGCGGCTTTGCGTGCCGTCGTCTCGGGCGTGGGCTCGCGCACCCTGCCGCTCGCGCCGGGCGGAGTGCGCGGCGGCGCTGAGCCGCTGCTCATAGGTTTAGTTGCCGACCGCCCCACTCCGTCGTACGTACGGTTAGGTCGTACGGAACTGTACGGTGAAAGAAAGAAAACAGACAACCCTAGGGAGGGTTGGGAGGACGGCACGCCGCCACCACACAGGGATTTTAAGGAGAGGTGTGTGGTGCGCTATCCGTCGCCCACCCTAGGGAGTCTGCCTCTTCCTATCTCTCTTCGCAGTCTCTCGCCGATTCTCGCTGCAACCTTCATGCCACCTCGCGGTCGTCCCACCCTCGTCGTTCTCTCCCTTGTCACTTCCTCCTCTCGTACGGTGAAGAAAGAAAGAAAGAAAGAAAACAGACACGCCAAACGAGGGATGGGACGAGGACAGGGTCCCCACCTGCACGAGCAGGATTTTGGCAGCAGAGGCGGAAAGCGCGCGTTTTCTTCTACTCTGAAATGCCGGAAGCCGCCCCTGGCTCTGCTGGCTCCGCCGCTCTCACCTACCCCTGGTCCTTCTCGTACTTCAAGAAAGTGGCCAACCGGTCGTACGAGGAGAACACTTCCGCTCTGGGCACCGTCCAAACAGTAATCACCCCCGGCCGCCCTCCTCAGCGGCGTTGCGCGCGCGAAGCGCCGGTCCCTCTTCGCGGCGAATCGTAGGTAGAGGACTTCTGGCAGCTGTACGTGCACCTGCGCCGGCCGTCTTCGGAGGAGCGGCCAACCAACTGCGACTACCACGTCTTCCGCGAGGGCATCCGGCCGATGTGGGAGGACAGCGAAAACCAGGCCGGCGGCAAGTGGATCGTGCGGCTAAAGAAGGGGCTCGCAGCTCGCTACTGGGAGGACCTGGCGCGCCGCCACCGGCCGCTCCCCCCCACCCCACCCCCCCCGGGGGGGGCCCGCCGCCGACGCTGCGCGCGTGCCCCTCCCTCACCCCTCTCCGCGCGCCTCTCGCTGCAGCTCCTTGCGCTGATGGGCGGGCAGTTCAAGGGCGACGAGATCTGCGGGGCGGTGCTCTCGGTCCGGTACCAGGAGGCGTGCGCGCCCGCGCCCCTCTCGCCCCTCCCGGCCCGCCCTCCACCCCCTCTGCTCCCCGCCCCTCAGGACCTGCTCTCGCTGTGGAACAAGTCGGCCGACAGCCGGCGCGTATGCATGCAGATCCGCGACACGCTGCGCCAGGTGACGGGGCTGCCGGCGGACGCGACGATGGAGTACAAGAAGCACACCGACTCGATGCGAGACAACTCCTCATACCGCAACGCAAACGCAAACTTCTGACAGCAGGGGGGCCGGAAAAAGTCCTCGGACCTCACTCGCTCCCGGGGGGCGCGCGCCGGCGGGCGGAACTTGAGAGCGGCGGGCAGGCCCTGTCGGGGTGAGTACAGAGCATTGGTGTACAGAGCATATGGTCTCTGTTCAAAAGAATATATACAAAGTGACTGGGCGCGGGCGCGTCTGCCTCTGCGACTTTCTCTCCTCCAACTCTATCTCCCTCGCCCACGCTTCACACGTGCGGCACACACGATCATCGATCTCGGAGACGCTCTCTCGATCCGCGAAAGGGATCGCACGCCCGCCTTGCGTAAGAGACGGAAAGAGACGGAGAGCGACCAGTGCGCAAACAGAGCGCGTCGCCCAGCGTTCGAGGGGGGTGCTCACGCAGCGGCCCGCACCTTGACGACAAGACGGCTCCCCACAGCCTCAATGCTCACCTTCAGTGAGTCATCCGCGCAGCTGCTCGCGGGGCCGCCGTTCGCCGCCGGCGCCGCCGGCGCCGCCGGGCCGCGAAAGGCGTCGCAATACATCCAGCGCTTGGCAAGAGGGGCGACAATCTCGGCGGCCGCGACCTCCCTCGACAGCACCGGGGTCGAGGGCGCTGGCTGTTTGGGCTCACGCGCACGTATGCGCGACGCGAGCCACGCGTACGGCGCCGCGGGCTTGTGCTGGACGAGCTCGTTGAGCCAGGTGTTGAGGTTCGCCTGGATGGCGTGCTCGTCAAAGTACTGCTGCAGCGCCTGAGGGTGGCGGTGGAGGGCGGCGGTGGCGAGTGCAGTGGCGAGCGTGCGTTGGTGCGGTGGTGGTGAGGGTGGTGGTGGTGACGAGTGCGGTATTCGCAGCGGCGGTGGCTTGGCGGTGGGGGGCGGTGGGGGGCGGCCTCGACGCTGGGAGCGCCGCCCTGAGAGCCCCGAGGCCGCATGTGTTTTTTTCTCAATTTTTCGCTCTGGCTGTTACCTAACCTAACCCTCCTTGCTTGGGCGCTGCGCTGGGCTGGCGCGCACGGGGGGGGCAGTAGCGTACGTAGTCCCGTACGCTCATTTCGCTCACTCGGGCAGCCCGACAAAACAAACAAAAAATCTCTCTCTCTCTCTCAAAACAAACTCTCTCTCTCTCTCTCTCTGGCAGCCCGTGCCGAGAGAGAGCTGTTGCGTGCCGTCATCTCCTGTCTCGCTCGCTCGCTCGTTCGAGAGAGAGAGAGAGATTTAGCAATATTTGTCTCGTTCGTGTCCACACACCGCGTTGGAGAGAGAGAGAGAGAGATTTGAAGACCAACAAGAAATCACGACTTTCACAGTGATTTGGGCTCGGCAGCTTGTTAGCCCTCAGCCGAAGCTGGGGCCGGTCCCGTAGCCGAGAGAGCCCGCGCCGATGAGTTCGACGCGGTCGGGGGGCCTTGCGGAGAGGCCAGCGAGGCGGCGATCGCTGTACTTCATGGTGCCCTCGGTGGGGCGGCTGACAAGCCAGAGGTCGATACTCTGGGGATGCCACGAATGCCTGGCGCCGGCAGCATCCGCAGGGAGGCAGCATATCAGGCACCAGTCTTCAAGAGAAGACCAGTCTTCTGGAGAGCTCAACAGCTGCGGCCGCGATGGCGGAGTCGGCCGCGGTTCGAGCGAGCAGCTTTTGGCTGCGGGATCGAATCACGCCTCGCGGAGCGACGCGGGTCGCGCGGCGCGCGCGTGTGCGAATTGCGACAACAGACGACAGACGACAGACGCCTGAGCGCTGTATGACTGAACGACCGTCGCCGCAATCGCCACCGCCGCCATTTTGACGAGCAGCGCGAGCGCGCTCGTCGGCGGCCAGCCGTCGCGGGCCGGGCTCGGCCCGGCCTCAACCGGCCGCGCCGCCGCAGCAGGCCCGGAGGCCCACATGGCGGCCGACCAGCTGATAAGGAGCTCTCTCCGCGTTGGTCCAGTCTTCTGAGCCTGCGCTGTTCTTACCTCTGATACATACAAGGGAGGGAGGGAGCGGGAGAGAGGGAGAGAGGGGAGAGGGAGAGAGAGGGGGGAGGGGGGGGGGTGTGTGTGTGGGGGGGGGGGGGGGAAACAGAGATAGAGAGAGAGAGAGAGAGAGAGACAGAGACAGAGAGAGAGAGAGAGAGAGAGAGAGAGAGAGAAAGAGAGAGAGAGAGAGAGAGAGAGAGAGAGAGAGAGAGAGAGAGAGGCTCGGACTGGAGACCGGCGCGTATGCTCTCGATGCGTTTCGTCGTGAATAAAAAATATCGACAAAAACCAGCTGAAGCAATAATAAGCGTCCTTGCTCACCGCGGCAACCTTGCGCTGTCGGCTCCACCTTACTCTCCGCCCCAAACCGCGCCGCCATGGCTTCCGACTTCTCGCTCAAGGACCCCGCCCGCTCCTCCGCCGCGCGCGGCTCGCGCCACAGCCAGCACCAGAGCATCGACCTCTCCCAGTCCATGGTCGAGTCCGGCAACGCTTTTGGCGACCCGCCGCCGGCGCGGCCGTCGTGGCTGCAGCGGCAGTGGACCTTCTTCTGCGGCACTCCGTGCCGCGCGATGCTCGGCTGTGGCACGATCGTGCTGCTCGGACTCATCATATTCGTGCCGATCATCCTGCTGGTGATCGTGCCCATCGTCGTCAACATGTTTGTGAACGCCACGACGATGACCATCATAAGCGCCACGCTGATGGAGCCCCTCCCCTCCACCATGCTGATCGATACGTGGGTCGAGCTCAACAACGCCGGCCCGATCGCCGCCAAGCTCTCGGGCTTCAACGCGACGCTGGTCGGACCAAAGGGGCGCGACATCGGCTGGCTCGTCTTCCCCGACGTCCCGCTCGACGCAAACTCGGCCAACCTCCAGGATGTGCTCAGCCAGATGACCATCATGAACGAGCAGGCCATCTACGAGGAGGGGCTCGACCTGCTGGCCGGGCGCCCGGTCACGTGGCGCATCAAGGGCGAGACCACCCTCACGACCCTCGGCTTCGGCTTCAAGGTCGACATCGACAAGCCGCTCACCTTCCCCGGCGTCCTGCTCGAAAACTTCCAGACGCGCAACGTGCGCATCAACTATGCGAACGCCTCGTACGACGACAACGGGCACAGTGGGATGATTGTGATGGACGCCGACCTCGAGTTCTCCTCCTCCTCGATCCTCCAGTTTGACCGCATCGGCATGCTGCGCGCCGACCTCTGGTACAACAAGGACGCCAACGACGCGGAGAAGTGGGGCTTCTCAAAGGTGTTCCGCGAGCTGCACGGCTCGCGCCTCTGCACGCCCGAGATGAATGCCAACAACAAGTGCTGCAAGCCCGAGGACCAGGACGAGGACGGCGTGTGCAAGGAAGGAGTCGAGGTCTGGAAGGAGGTGTCGGAGAACATCGGCTGGTGCGACATGTACGACTTCAAGGTGCTGCGCGGCGTCAACCGCGTCAAGGCGTCCATCTTCCTGTACAACTCCGAGACGAACGGGTACAACCTGGGCCGGTGGGTGTCGCAGTGGGAGCAGACCATCATCTCCGTCGGGCCGACCAACAAGTTCTTCCTCAACAAGGTCTGGCAGGGCCTCGTCACCCTCGAGGCGGGCCCCACCAAGATGTTCACCGGCGGGCTGGTGGACAAGCAGACGCTCGTGCAGGGCTACGACCTCGAGACTGGCCAGAACTGCGGGCTGACAACCTCGTCGGCCGAGACCTGCAACCGCGGCTCGATTATCTCGGGCGTCAACCCCTTTGTGCGCGAGTGGGCGCTCAAGGACATTTCGTACGACGTCTACTTTGACGAGAAGATCGAGTATGACGCCAAGTTCGTCATCAACGCGCTGGGCAACACACTCTCGGTCCCAGCCGTGGACATCCAGTGCGCCGCCAGCGACACGTTTGCCCGGATGCAGACCAGGCCGGGCATGATGGCGTACACGCCCAACAACGACCCGCGCGTCGAGGGCGGCCCCAGCAGTGGCTTCGCGGTGGACGGCTATCGCAAGAATACGATCGGCGGTCAAGACGCGACGATGCTGAAGTGTATTTCGCGCGAGGACCCCGGCTCTCCACTCGACGGGGAGTGCGAGGGGCTTGACGACCTGCTCAGCGACCAGACGATCCCGCTGCCGAAGGGCAGCACGAATGGGACGGGGACCTACACCTTCTTCCTCACGGCGACGCCCTTCCCCGGCCGCGCCGAGACGATCAACACGGGCGCCCACGGGATCGACCCTTGCGTGCTCGGAATCGACTCCCTCGTCTCCTTCGACTGCTGCCTCATGACCGTCACAACTGCGGCCGCGTGCAAGGCGGAGCAGAAGGGCAAGAAGCACATCGACGTGATCTCGAGGGGCAACGCAACTATGATTGTGGACGGGATGGACATGATTGTCTACCCCGTGGTGAAGCTGCCGCTCTCATACACCGAGGAGGTGGTGGAATTCGACGCGCTCGCAGAGACCTCAGCGGTGCTCAGCGCCGTGGCGAAGGCAGGGTTCAACTGCGACGAAATCAAGTGGACGGGTGTGACGGCTGAGGAGGCGTGCGCCCCGAATGGATGGGGTTCGCCCTGCTCCTGCTGCGAGTACGACCCCGCCATCAACTGCGCCGAAGCTTGCTAATCCAACGCGCCGAGGCGTCGCGGGCGCGAGCTCATCTCCGCCGCGGCAATCCGGGGGGCTGCCATGTACAGGTACGCCGCGCGCACGGAGGGAGCGCGGCGGGGCGGTCTCCTCTGGCACAGCGGCCACGAGATACGGCCGCGAGATATATGTGGTCGGTGGATCCGTGAATGTGGCGAGAGGGGGGTACAGTATTTTGTTGTGTACAATAGCTAAATTATACACATTGCACACACGCACCCCCCCCCCACCACCACCCCAACACACACACTATGAGACCACGCCCCTTGATCAGTCCTCCTGCCGCGCTTTGAACTCTCTTTTCCCAGGCCACTTCACCGGGCACATGAAAACACGCACAGCGCAACCTTATAGATACAATAGACTCAGAGCTCAGAGTCCTGCTCCGGTGCTCCGCAAAGAAAGTCTCTTTTCCCAGGCCACACTCCATCCCGTGCACTGCCTCGGGATATAAAACGCGCCGGCGGGCGGACCTCACAGTCACAGCTGACACAACATGCCGTGCCCCGGGCCGCTCGGATTTGGATGTTTCGGACAGTCAAACTCGGCGGGCAAGGACGGGCGGTATCGCCTTGCGTCCCTTACTCTCTGACGATGGTTGCCCGTGACGCCCGCGCCCCCAACGCACTGCTGCAGAAGATCCAGCGCGCGGTCAATGGCTGGCTACAGCCGGCCCCGCGCAAGGTCAGCGCCAAGAGCCCTCTCGTCACGATGCTTGTGGGCAGGATTCCGGAGCCACCAAGGGCGCGTGACGCGGAGCTCGAGTGCGGCCTGGACGGTGTGGACGATGAGGTCGCCACCGCGCTGCTTCGGCGGCAGGTGACGAACGAGCTGGCAAAGCAGGCCCTCCTGGCGGACATGCGCTCCTTCCTGCAGGCGCACCCGTCGAGCCGCCTCGCGGACTGGGCCCTCGCCAGCGAGTGGGCGCGAGGCACTGGCGGCAGCGTGGACCCGGCCGGCGCGCCGGTGCGGGTGCTCTCGGGCGAATGGCTCGAGTGCTGGAAAATCGCTGCCGCCGACGAGGAGGAGCGCACGAGGGGCTGCCCTCAGCACAACTCCGCTGCCGAGCCCAAAACCTTTGGTGAGTGCACCATCTGCCTCGAGCCGCTCACTTCACTCGATGCAAGGACCGCGCTGCCGTGTGCGCACGTCTTCCACACGGCGTGCGTCAGAGGGTGGTTCAAGTCGCCGTGCTGCACTGAGCGCTCCTGTCCTGTCTGCGCCGAGCGCATATAGACACTCTCGCGCGTGTGCGCTGCACACCAGACGGGTGACGCTCATGGGGCTCATCCTCTCTCCAGCTCATCTCGAGAGACACTCGTCTCCGCGCGAGACAGTGTTTTTCGATCCCCGAGGGCTGATACAGTCAGTGCGTGTCACGGTATTACCTAAGGATGATAAATAGACGCCATCTAGCCAAGACAGTACGGTCCTCGCTCGCATCGAAGCTCCAGGTCTCGTCAAACGGCTCCGCCCCTCTCCACAAAATGAGAGTCGGATGGGTGGCGGTTTGATCGGGTGGAACTCGGCCTGGTTGGCAATGCTGGCTTTCATTAAGCACCTGCAGATGAAGCTGCGCAGCGCACGATGGTCCTCAACACCCGGGTCCGTCTCGCTCACACCCACGATCAGGTGCTGCGCCGACTGCACCGTGTGCTTGATCGCGCGCAGGTGGAGCTGCACAAAGGCGGGGACGGCCGCGAGCATCGAGAGGGGGGTGTAGACGTGAAGCGACTCGATGTCCTCCAGTGCGACGAGTGTGGTCGAAAACTGCTTGCTTGGGGGGGTGCAGCGCTAGCGCCACACCTCGAGTGGGCCGGAACCTGGGCCGAAGTTCTGAACCCCTCCCATGATGACCACCTCCTTCGTCTTGGACATGAAGACTGACTACAGTTCCGAATGATCCTCTGTTTCTCTCTCTTCTCTCACTCTAGCTCTCATCCTCGTCCTGCATTCCTGCTGCGAAACTCTGTTCACGCACGGATGGGCGGGAGCGGAGGTAAAATTCGTTTTGTTCGTGGACGTCCGCAGACTTGTCTGTCACCAGCGACATGACCTCTGCGCCGACGTTAGAGCCGGAGTGCGGCCGAGGGCCAGTAATGGACGACCTGTCTGACTTGCTCGAGCGCCGCCTGGGGGGGCTGATGGTGCTCCGGCTCGAGCTGTCCGACCTACTTGAGAGGCTCACTGAGGAGGAGCATGAGCTGGCGGGCCTGTGAGAGCCACCCTGCTGCCACGGGTCGCTAACCGCCAAGGCCTCGCCGCCGCTGACCCGGCAGTCTCACCCGATAGGCTTCGTTCGATCATGCTGCTGCGGGACCGCGAACGCAGTCAATTTCAGGCAGTGTGACTACACCGCTCCCGTGTTGCTCGCATCTGGGTAACTAACTGCCTGTGCTTACAGGAGCGGCTGAACGAGGCGAACGCCTACGCGCAGCGGCCCGCCTTGCTCGTGGCAACCCAGTCGGTCGCCGCTCCTTCTGGCGGCACACCACCTCCTTTCCACGCGTAGGCTCGAGGCGGAGCTCTCGCACCTGCGACTGCAAGCCGTGGCCAACCGCAGCAGGGGGGGTCCATCGCGAGTCGCTCCCTGCTCCGCCGATTGCGGCTGGCCTCAGGCGGACGGTGATGCCCCAGGCTCCGCGGCCGCAGTCAAGCCCGCCTCGCCCGGCGCCAAAGCGACGAGTGGTAGCGCTACACTCAGCCCTGAACGTGGGGAGGAGGCTCCTGCTGCGGAGAAACTTGCGCGCCGACTCGAAAACGAGCGAGGGCGGCTGAGCTGGGCGAGCCCCAGGATAATCATGGCCGAAGGCGGCGACTTCAAGTTCGACCACGCTGGTCCGGAGGGGGGTCGTGCTGCAGAGAAGTAGGGAGAGTGTGGCGGTAGGCTTACATCCTTGCGTTCAAAAAATACGTCCGCACTGCGGTCTGCGCGCGGGGGGCGGTCGGTGGTAGAAGGAGAGGAGGGAGCGATGCCGAGCACAGGCCTGCACGAAGAACCCGTTTTTCAATTCTTTCTTTTTGCCCACGCAATGGAGACAGAGGTTTTTGTTTTGCGGCACCTGTGCCGCCAAGCCAGCCTCTCTCGGCGCAGCCTCTGAGGCTACGGGGACCCTCTGAGACGGCAAGCGCAAGGCAAGCCCCGCGAGGCCGCTCCTCAGAGGGGGTTTTCAGCGGTATTTCAAGTCTGTCGTGATCCCCCACCAAGCAGAGAGAACCCTCCCCCCCCCTTCCATTTTTCGGATACCTCAAGTTCGAGTTCCAGTCGAGTTCAAGCGGACGCCGCGGCGCCTCATGGCCAAGCTCGAAGCTGGAGCAGGGGAGCGACGGACTGGAGAGATCACTACCTCCTCCTCGGGCGGCCGCTCCAAGCACATCCTCAAGTTGACGGCGCCGGGCCGCGCGAAGCTGGTTCACGCGCAGGGCACGGCGCAGGCGCTGTGGTAGAGCCTGCAGCAGTAAGCGTGTGTGGTGCCGGGCGCGCTTGCGAGCGTATAGAGTAGCGCCTTAGTCATGGTCGCTGTGAAAAGTCATATGTTTTACTGCCGCCCCTCCCCGCCCTCACTGGTCAGCGCCGTTCGTGGAGGGCTAGGCAGCTCCGCCTCCGCCCGGGGCTCTCGCCTCTGCCGTGAGGGGGCTACCCTCTGAGGTCAAAGCCCTCTGTGCCGCGCCAAGACAGACCCTCGGCCAGGGACCCTCTGAGGCCAAAATCAGCCAAGAGAGGCCACAGAGGCGGCACAGAGTCAGAGTCAAACCCTCTGTGCCGCCAAGCCAGGGGTCCGACCCGTCCTCAGAGGGGGGGGTCTGAGGCCTCAGAGCGTGTGCAACCCCCTAGTCACAAAAGACAAAAGCTTTGATCCCAATCACGACACATGTTTGACTCGCCTAGTGTGGAGACGCCGTGTACCGTGGGGCCTTGTTGTCCTAGCACGGGGGTACCCGTGTGGTAAAATCGACAAAAAGAATTCACCCTGGGGCCTGTGTCGTACGACTCCAAGATCCGGCTGCACTCCGGTAAGATCCCATTGTGGATGTCCTACAACTCCATTGTGGATGGGTTCAAGTGCCTCGAGCCGTGCAGCGGCACCGGCGGTGCGTGGAGCCTCTTCGCACAGTCGGCGCTAAATAAGTTCACCTGGACGTGCCGAGACCACCTCGCCTCCTCGAGCTGCTTCGCGACCCGCACGGACCTAGGCTGCGACTGTTCCGGATGCTGCCTCGGGCGTGCTCCGCCCACCGACGGCCCGTGTATGAAGAAGTGCGCCGGGGCCTACTGCCTCAATTTTGTCCAGAAAATGGACTGTGCGCAGACGCAGACGCTTGGATGCGACTGCTCCGGCTGCTGCGCAGGAGCCAGCGCGCCGTCACCGCCGTTACCGCCGTCGCCGCCGCCGCCGCCGCCGCCGTCACCGCTGCCGGAACCACCGCCGCCGCCGGAACCACCGCCGCTGCCGCCTCCCTCGACGCCGCCGCATCCCTTGACGCCACCGCATCCCTCGACGCCGCCGCCGCCGCCGCCGCCGCTGCCGCCGTCGCCGCCACCGCCGCCGCCGGAACCACCGCCGCTGCCGCCTCCCTCGACGCCGCCGCCGCCATTACCGCCCCCACTGCCACCGGCGCCGCCGGCACCGAGCCCGCCGCCGCCTCCCTCGCCACCGCCGCCGCCGCCTCCCTCGACGCCGCCGGCGCCGCCGCCGCCGCCGTCACCGCCGGCGCCGCCGCCTCCGCCGCCTCCCTCGCCACCGCCGCCGCCGCCGCCACCTCCCTCGCCGCCGCCGCCGTCGACGCCGCCGCCGCCGCCTCCCTCGCCGCCGCCGCCGCCGCCTCCCTCGACGCCGCCGCCGCCGCCGCCGCCGCCGTCACCGCCGGCGCCGTCGCTGCCGCCGCCTCCCTCGCCACCGCCGCCGCCGCCGCCACCTCCCTCGCCGCCGCCGCCGTCGCCGTCGCCGCCGCCGCCTCCCTCGCCGCCGCCGCCGCCGCCTCCCTTGACGCCGCCGCCGCCGCCGCCGTCGCCGTCACCGTCGCCGCCGCCGCCTCCCTCGCCGCCGCCGCCGCCTCTCTCGAGGCCGTCGCCTCCCTCGACGCCGCCGCCTCCCTCGACGCCGCCGCCGCCGCCGCCGCCGCCGCCTCCCTCGCCGTCACCGTCGCCGCCGCCGCCTCCCTCGCCGCCGCCGCCGCCTCTCTCGAGGCCGTCGCCTCCCTCGACGCCGTCGCCTCCCTCGACGCCGCCGCCGCCGCCGCCGCCGCCGCCTCCCTCGCCGTCACCGTCGCCGCCGCCGCCTCCCTCGCCGCCGCCGCCGCCTCTCTCGAGGCCGTCGCCTCCCTCGACGCCGTCGCCTCCCTCGACGCCGCCGACGCCGCCGCCGCCGCCGCCGCCGTCGCCGCCGCCGCCTCCCTCGCCGCCGCCGGCGCCGCCTTCCTCGACGCCGCCGCCGCCGGCGCCACCGCCGCCTGCCTCGGCGCCGCCGCCTCCCCCGCCGACGACGCCTTCCTCTCTCGACGCCGTCGTCTACATCGCCGACGCCGCCGCCACACTCGAGGCCGTCGACTCCCTCGACGCCGCCGCCGCCGGCGCCACCGACGCCTGCCTCGACGCCGCCGCCTCCCCCGCCGACGACGCCTCCTCTCTCGACGCCGTCGTCTACATCGCCGACGCCGCCGCCAC